>NW_021938838.1:8603860-8608545 GCF_001715985.3 Manacus vitellinus
GCACTGTGGGGTGCTTGGGACCTCCACACCTTGCCTGCCACCCTGCACAGTGGGGTGGTTGGGACCCTCATACTTTATCTGGCCCCATGGAGACACTGGGAAGGTGTCACCCCCAAACCAGTGACCAGCAAGGGACAGGGTGGCCACGGGGCAGCAGAGGAGCAGGGTCCCTCCACTTCTGTGTTATGGGGAGGCCTGGTGGGGAGCGTGTCCCCCTGCCCCTTCCCTGATGCTTTTTGGTGTTCCCCTAGATGCCAGGGAGCCTCTCCACGGCCCTACGTGTCGTGGGGACCAGCCTCTTTGCCGTGGCGGTGCTGGGGGGAATCCTGGCTGCCTACGTCACAGGGTACCAGTTCATCCATACAGAGAAGCACTACCTCTCCTTTGGGCTCTACGGGGCCATCCTGGGGCTGCATCTCTTCATCCAGAGCCTCTTTGCCTTCCTGGAGCACCGGCGCATGCGGGGTGAGGGGCAGCTGGTGCGGCCGGGGCGCTCTGTGGCCCTTTGCATCGCTGCCTTCCAGGAGGATCCCGACTACCTGACGAAGTGCCTGCGCTCTGTCAAACGCATCGCCTTCCCCGACCTCAAAGTGGTGATGGTGGTGGATGGAAATGGCCCTGATGACACCTACATGCTGGACATCTTCCATGACGTGATGGGCTCCGAGCGCTCAGGCAGCTACATCTGGAGGAGCAACTTCCACGCACAGGGCGAGGGAGAGACGGAGGCCGGGCTGCGGGAAGGGCTGGCCCATGTCCAGGCGCTGGTGCGCAGCAACACCTACTCCTGCATCCTCCAGAAGTGGGGCGGGAAGCGGGAGGTGATGTACACGGCCTTCCGGGCGCTCGGAGACTCTGTGGACTACATCCAGGTGGATGCATGGGCTGGGGGGATGTGGGCAGGGAGTGTCCTGCCTGCATAGCTGGGCAGAGGGGCTGTGGGTGGGATGGGAGCAGCCCTGGGAGCCCGCAGGAGCACTTGGGTGCCTGGATGTGGCCCCACACACCGGCCCTGAGCCACTAGCACTGGGGCTGGGGGTGACTGGCACTGAAGTGACCAAGGGGTCGAGCCCTGTCTGCAAGGGTGCCACATCACCTCCTCAGCATGTGCCCTGGCATGGTGTCACTGAGTGGGACAACGTGGCACAGTGCAGCGTCCTGGGTCCCCAGGGTGGCTGGGACAGGTCCTCCATCAGTTCTGGGGAAGGGTGTCCTGGGGCAGTGGTGTCCAGGCACCACGGGGTGCTCCACTCCCTGCCATCGCCTGCCGGCCTCCAGGGCCCTGCCTGGTCTCGCCATCCATGGCTCGGGCTTGCCCGGCTGCGGGCTGGGCTGTTTGCCGGGTGCGTGTGGGCGGCGGGAGCGGGGCTCGACGTTCCCTCTGCCCCCAGGTGTGTGACTCAGACACGGTGCTGGACCCCGCCTGCACTGCCGAAATGCTCCGCATCCTGGAGGCCGACCCCCGTGTTGGCGGCGTCGGTGGTGATGTGCAGGTACCTCGGTGCGAGGGAGGGCACCCCAGGGCGGCGAGGCGAGGGCAGGGCTGGGAGTGCCGGGGGCTGCAGCAGTGCCGGAGCTCACATCCCTCCCCTCTCTAGATCCTGAACAAGTACGACTCGTGGCTCTCCTTCCTGAGCAGCGTGCGGTACTGGATGGCCTTCAACGTGGAGCGTGCGTGCCAGTCGTACTTCGGGTGCGTGCAGTGCATCAGTGGCCCCCTGGGCATGTACCGCAATGCCCTCCTGCAGCAGTTCCTCGAGGACTGGTACCACCAGACCTTCCTGGGCAGCAAGTGCAGTTTCGGGGATGACCGGCACCTCACCAACCGTGTGCTCAGCCTGGGCTACCAGACCAAGTACACGGCTCGCTCCAAGTGCCTGACGGAGACACCCACGCGGTACCTGCGCTGGCTCAACCAGCAGACCCGCTGGAGCAAGTCCTACTTTCGTGAGTGGCTCTACAATGCACTGTGGTTCCACAAGCATCACCTCTGGATGACCTATGAGTCGGTGGTCACTGGGTTCTTCCCCTTCTTCCTCATTGCCACTGTCATCCAGCTCTTCTACCGCGGTCGCATCTGGAACATCCTCCTGTTCCTGCTGACGGTGCAGCTGGTGGGTGTCATCAAGGCCACCTACGCCTGCTTCCTGCGTGGCAATGCCGAGATGATCTTCATGTCCCTCTACGCCCTCCTCTACATGTCCAGCCTGCTGCCCGCCAAGATCTTCGCCATCGCCACCATCAACAAGTCGGGCTGGGGCACCTCAGGGCGCCGCACCATTGTGGTGAACTTTGTGGGGCTGCTGCCAGTGTCAGTGTGGGTGGCAGTGCTGCTGGGTGGGCTGGCCTACACTGCCTACAGCCAGGACCTCTTCAGCGAGACTGAGGTGGTCTTCCTTATTTCAGGTGCCATCCTCTATGCCTGCTACTGGGTGGCCCTGCTCGCCCTCTACCTGGCCATCATCGCCCGCCGCTGTGGCAAGCGGGAGGAGCAGTGTGGGCTGGCCTTCACTGAGGTCTGACTGCAGGGTGCTGCCACATGCTGGGGGGTTCCTGTGTGCCAGAGCAATCATCCCCAGTCCCCTCTTCCCCCATCCTGGAGCTGGGATGGTAGAAGTGCCAGGTGCTGGGGTGTCCCTGTGTGCCAGAGCAACCGCCCCAGATCCCCTCTTCCCCCATCCCAGAGCCACCAGGTGCTGGGCAGTGCCAGGATAACTACCCCCAGTCCCCTTTCCCATCCCAGAGCCAACGGGCAGCGCTGAGCGCTCCTACCCCTTGGCATTTCTCAGCAAATCTTGAAATCTTGATAATTTTTTTATTAATATGTTTATTTTTTCCTTATCATTTCTCCATCCCAAGCTGGCCGTGGAGAAGCCAAGCCAGGGCTGCCTATCACCCACCTGGGTGCCGCTGGCCACATCCCTGCTGTGCCCTATGGAGCATCCTGGTGCCGAGCGCTGCTGGCTGCGCTCCCCCCACCCCAATCCAGAATTTTCCACCTTTTGGTGCTTTTTATAGGGATTTCAGTCCCACCTCCACGGTGCTACAGCACTTCCCACCCCCAGGACACACCATCTCCATCTGGCATGGTGCCAGCACTGCTGGATTGTGCTGCCTTTGCTCCACTGCTGCGTGCAGGCACGTACCCACGGGGAGCCCCTCCAGCCCTTTTTGGGGGGGCCTGGCTGCTCCAGGAGGGCAGCAGGTCCCTTCAGCTTTGCCAAAGAGCCAATGGGGGAATCCTGGTGTGGAGAAACTGGGAAAATGGGGGGAGCTGTGGGTTGTGTGGAGCATTCCCCTCAAAGGGGCTGTGGTGGTGCTCTGGCAATTCATGGCCCCATCATTCCCACCCCACTGCCTTCTCAACAGTAGGAAGACACTGGGATTTAGGCAAGGTGCTTCCCAACCTTTCCCCTCCCAAGGGTATCAACCTCTGGGTCCTTTTTGTCAGGACTTGGATGAAAACCCCTTTCTACGATGGAGGTTTTAGCTGTTTTTTGTTTAACTTAATACAAGGTTTTTTAGACTTTTGTAGCTCTTTGGTATTGTCATGGACGGTTTGTAAATCTATTTATTTTTGAACCTGCCAGGGGGATTCTTTTCATATTTTAGGGGAAAAAAATGTTTTTATATCCTGATGGAGTTGTGGAAATAAAGACTCGCATCAAGGATGTGTGCTGTGTTTTGGGGAGGGTTCCTGGTCCCCCTGTCCTGATTTGAGGAAGACTGGGGCTGAGTCCCTGTCTGGCACTGGTGTCCTCACAGATGCAGGGAGGGGTAGAGGGGGACATCTCCATGCTGGCACCTCTGAGGGTCCCTGGGAACTGCTGAGTCCAGGCATTGAGGGCAGCCCCCAGATAGGACATCCCTGCATGGGCTCACAGGAGGTCCCTGCCCCTCAGGACTCATGTCCCCTGGAGTGACCCACAGGGTCTGTGGTTCTCAGAAAAGCAGCATTTTGAGGGGACAAGTGACCCAGGAAGGGTTCTGGGTGCCCAGACACAGAACCCATCACTTTGAGAGTTCCCTGTGCACGACAGGGATGAGGTCCTCGATCTTTCTCAGTCCTTGCTGCTCTTCCCAGCAGCAGAATGAAGTTCACAGCCCACATCCATCCCCCTCACACCTTCTTGGGCACGTGGGTGATGATGGGCTTGGGGCGGGTTTTGAAGAGCAGTTTGGTTTTGATGAGGGCGGAGACGGTGTAGTGCCCCTGTGGCTCCCCAGGGCTGGGCTGGGAGGCTCCTCCCTGCTTCACCAGCACAGCAAACGGCTTCTCCAGCTGCACCACCTTGCCATAGAGGATGTGGTGGCCCACGATGAGCACAGGGACGCCCTGGGGAGAGTGGAGGGTGAGGGTATGGTAGGGCCAGGCTGTCCACAGGGGGCCCCCAGTGCCACCTGCCTCACCTCACAGGTGTAGTGCAGATCTCCCAGGAGGCTCCCGGCCAGGCTCCCGCTCTGCCGGGGCTCCACCTCGCCCTGCAGCTCCACCAGCACCCACTGTGCCAGGCTCCCGGTGCCACTGCTGCGGGAGAGACAGGGGGGTCACCCGGGGGGGTCACCCGGGGCCTAGCCGTGCCCCGGCACAGGGCTGCAGGGGCTGGACCCCCAAGGGTCTCACCTGGAGATGACGATTTGCACCATGTCAGGTCCTGGGGGGGGGCTGCAGAGACACAGGCAGG
>NW_021938838.1:8609910-8614847 GCF_001715985.3 Manacus vitellinus
TTCCACAGATCGGCTGTGAGGACGGTTCCGTTAAGATCTTCCAAGTCATTCCTGGAGGGATCCAGTTTGAGCGGAACCTGGACAGGCGGAAAGGTGAGTCCGGCAGCAGCACCATCCCTTTGTCCCCCCTGGTGTCCTGGTGACCAAGGGGCTGTGAGCCCGCGGGCTCACACCCAGAGCTTCCCTCCCCAGGCCGTGTGCTGTGCCTGTCCTGGCACCCCTCAGACACCCACATCGTGGCCGGCTCCATTGACGTCTTCCGCGTCATCGATGTCGCTTCAGGTACCTCCTGCCCTGGGGGTGACCCTGGCCTGTCCTACAGCACTGCCAGCACCCACCGGCCCCCTGTGCTTGGGGGGATCCCTGGCCACCCTCAACTGTCCTCCATGTGCAGGTCAGACTGTACAGAGGATCATGGTGAACTACCATGTGGAAAAGGTGAAGCGCGAGTGCGTGGTCTGGGCCATCGCCCTCCTTTCCAGAGGCACTGTGGTCACCGCTGACTCCTTCGGGAGGGTACAGTTCTGGGACTGGCAGCAGGGCACGTTGGCAGAGTCCCATACTGTCAGCACCTCGGCTGTGCTCTCGCTGGCTGTGGCAGAGGTTGGTGAGACCCCCATGTCCTCCCTCAGCTGACAGGGGCCTGTGGCAGCAGCTGCCGGGCTCGGTGCCTCCTGATGGTGCCCTCCCTCTCTTCCCAGTCTGCTCCCACAAACCCATTCCGGTTTTTGTCCCCAGAAGGAGGACAGCATTGTTGTGGGTACCTCAACTGGAGCCACCTACCAGCTGCAGCTGCTGCCAGTGAAGCTGGGTGGATCGGAGAAGCGCTGGGTGCGGACCAAGCCCTTCCAGCACCACAGTCATGATGTGCGGGCCGTGGCACACAGCCCCACCGCCCTCATCTCCGGGGGTAGGACTGCCAGGGGCACTGGGACAGGCTGGATCTCCCCTCCTGGTACTGGCTCAGCTGATCCCTCTTTGGCTTCCAGGTCTGGACGCCCAGCTGGTGATCCGCCCGCTGATGGAGAAGGTGCAGAAGAAGGGCTATGATGCAGTGCTCCGAAAATTCACCTTTCCCCACGTGAGTGATGCTTAGAGTGGTGTCTTGTGGCTGGTGGGGTAGGTGGGCAGGGCTGGATCTTTCTGCAGGAGAAGCTGGACCTCTTTGTCCCTTTGGGTGCCCTCCTTTCTCTGATTGGGTCCCTTTCCTGCCCTTTGGGTCCCTTCCCTGGCCCTGGGTCCCTTCCCTGCCCTGGTGCATCCCCTTCCTTGGACATGGTACATCTGGAGGCTTCTGCCAAGAAGCGGTAGAAGTTAGCAAGTTGGTCTTGCTGGTCCTACCAGCTCTCCATTTCCAGGCTCCCATCCCATGGAGTCTGTCCTCCCCCACCTTGGACTCTCCAGCACCCTAGGGTGTTCTCCTGGTGCCCCAGCCTCTTGTAACAGGCTGTGGATCTGTGACAGCCTGACCATTTCCATGACATCCTGCCTGTTCCTCCGCACAGCGACGCCTTGTCTCCTGTGCCAGGAAGGCCCGGCTGCTCCTCTTCCAGTTTTCCCAGCACCTGGAGCTCTGGAGACTTGGCTCCACTAGAGAGACTGGTGAGTCGCAGGTGTAGCTCTCCGGCATTGGCCCTGTGGCAGAGCCCATCTGCCCCAGAATTTTGGGATCGAGCTGTCCTGTGCCTCGGGGAAGGGTCTAGTTGTTCCCCCAACGATCCCCAGCTGCCCAACAGGACCTCTGTGGCTTTCCCACCATCACTGATGCTCCTTGTGCTTTCTTGTTCCAGGAAAGGATGGCGAGGTCCTTCCCTTGTGCCGCATGCCCGAGCACCTCGTGCAGCTCAAGAGCAAGGTAGGGCTGAGTGGGGCAGGGGTCCCCCTCAGAGGGGGGGACACGTGGTGGGCTCTGGGAGTCCCTTGGGCTCCTCTCAACCCTGCAGCATTCCCAGGGCCCAGAGCACATCTACTGCAGCTGTGTCTCACCCTGTGGCACCTGGCTTGGCTACTCCACCGCGTCCCGGTTCCACCTGTACCGCGTGCGCTGCGACGGCGTCAGCCTCAGGAAGGTCAGGAAGGGTGGAGGGGGCTGCAGGGTCACGGGGGGCTGGCATGGTCAGTGTCACAGTGATGACAGCAGTGGGTGGCAGCGGGGTCCTGGTGGGCTGGTGTGTCCCCGGGGGGTTGTCATGGCTGGTGTCACATGTAGGGAGCACTGGTGGCAGTGGGGTGGCTGCCAGGGCTGTGTTCTCCCCACTCCCAGGTCCCAAAAGTGCCCAAGCTGCTGCTTCCAGCCTACCAGCTCCAGTTCTCCGCCGACTCCAACAGCCTCTTCGTCGCCTCCGCTCGAGGATCTGTCCACGTGGTCCAGCTGCTGGAGCCAGGGGGCTGCAAACACCTGCACACACTTCGGCCACCTTCAGGTGTGGGCTGAGGGGAGCTAGGGGGGAGCTGGGTGTCCCTGGGATCCATGTCCCCTCCCTGCTGTGGGTGCAGAGAGGAGTGTGTGTCCCCCTTTCCTGTCATAGTTGTGTGTGGGTCCTTCCTCTGGGTGTTTGAGCCACCCTCATGGCCTGGCACCAGGGGGCAGGGGGAACGTGGGTCTGGGTGTCCCCTGGGGGGATCTGAGGCTCCAGCACCCCTTACAGCTGGAGGGTCTCTACAGGGTGCTCTGAGGCTGTTTACCTGCTGGCGCCAAGCGCAGACGGGCACTGGCTGGCAGCCGTCAGTGGGGACTGGGCCATCCATGTCTACAACCTGAAAAGCTTCAAGGTGGGTGCAGGAGTGACCCTTGCTACCCCCCTACCTTGAGGGACAGGGGGCAGGAGGCTCAGCGGGCACGGCCCCTCCCTGGGAGCCATCACTGTGGCCCCGGAGCAGGGCTGGGGTGGATATCTGGGAATGGAGGTCAGAGGTGGCCCTGGGGGCTCCACTTTGGGGGTGGATGTGTGGGGAGGGGGATCAGAGGCAGCCCCAGTGGATCCCATCAGCACACTGTCCTTCCTGCAGCATCACTGCGTGGTGCCCACCTACAGCTGTGCAGTGTCAGCCCTCGCCATCCACCCCAGCACCAACAACCTTGTAATTGCCTACTCGGACCAACAGGTAGGAGCTCTCCTGGTTCAGCCCTCATGTCCCTGGTCCTCTCCCTGCTCTCAGGGCTTTCCAGACTGGCTCCGGGGCCCATCTGGCTGTTGCTGGAGCTGGAGCTGCCCCTGTGCTGGTGTGGGGGTGATGTCAGGCAGGAGCAGACCCCCTGAGCTGCCCTGTGTTCCACCTTGTGCCTGTGCAGCTGGTGGAGTTCAGCATCCCTGAGCAGCAGTACACGGCCTGGAGCCGCACGGTGCAGAGACGGGGGCTGCACCGCTGCTGGCTGGAGCGGGACACGCCCATCACCCACATCACCTTCAACCCCAAGAATCCCTCACACATCCTCCTCCATGACACCTACTTGTTCTGCGTCCTGGACAAGTCCCTGGTGAGCCTGGGAGTGCCCAGGGCACATCCCTGAGGGAGGGGTGGTGGCCTGGGCAGTGCTGACCTGGGCCATGCCTGCTCCCCACAGCCCCTGCCCGATGACAGCACCCCCCTGATGAACCAGAGCACCCTGAAACAGCTTCCAGAGACAGCCAGGAAGCGGCAGCTCCACGCCTTCAAGATCTGCAAGAAGTTCCAGGTGGGTGATGGTGTTGAGGAGCCGGGTCAAGAGGGTGTTCAGGACATGGAGAGGGACTTTGGACAGGGGCCTGGAGTGACAGGGAAGGGTGAGTGGCTTCCCACTGACAGAGAACAGGGTTAGATGGGATATTTGGAAGGAATTTTTCCCTGTGAGGGGGGTGAGGCCCTGGCACAGGTTGCCCAGAGAAGCTGTGGCTGCCCCATCCCTGGAAGTGTCCAAGGCCAGATTGGATGGGGCTTAGAGCAACCTGGTCATGTGGAACGTATCGCTACCCATAGCAGGATGTGAAACAAGATGGGCCTTAAGGTCCCTTCTCACCCAAACCCTTCCATGATTCTTTGATTCCCACCTCCTGCCCTGCAGCCCCTGCTCTTTGCGGATCTGCTGGATGAGAACTCCCTGGTTGTGGTGGAACGACCCATCATGGACTTCAAAACCCAGCTGCCTCTGCCTGTCCAACAGAAGAAATTTGGCACCTGAGAGCAGAACAAGCTGCTCCGGCCTCAGGAGCTGTCTCTGTGTTGCTTTCCTGGGACACTGTAGGAATTTTCTTAGGGTGCTGTCAGAATAAAACCTCTCCGTTCTGTACATCTCTGGTTTATGGCTAATCCGTGCTGTGTGAGACTCCCTGTTGTCACACAACCCTGTCACCCTGATCCTTGTATCCCTCTTCTCTTCCACAGAGCTGCGGGACAAGGTGACACCCCAAATTCCAAACTTCATCCCTGTCAGCATCTAATCTCAGCGCTGGCTTCTTTCTCTCTCCCCAGTGGCTTTGTGGGTCTTTGGGTGCTGTGTGGGGCAGGGGAGCCTCATTCCCTGAGGATGGGGCTCTGTGGGTGCTGCCTGATGTGGGGAAGCCTTATTCCCTAAGGATAGGGGTCTGTGGGTGCTGTGTAGGGGAGCTTGATTCCGTAAGGACGGGGGGTATGTGGGTGCTGCCTCACTCCCTAAGGATGGGGATCTGGATGCTGCGTGGGGCAGGGGAGCCTCATTCTCTGAGGATGGGGGTCTGTGGGTGCTACCTGCAAGCCTCAGTTCCTAAGGATAGGGACTCCTTTGGTGCTGAGTGGAGTAGGGGACCCTCCTTCCCTAGGGACGGGTGCAGCCTCATTCCCTAAGGACAGGGCTCTGCGGGAGCCACCCGGTGTATGGAAGCCCCGGGATGGGGCTCTGTAGGTGCTGCGTGGGGCCGGGAAGCCTCATTCCCTAAGGATGGAGGGAGGGAACTTTGAGATCCCCTGGGAATAAGGGAGAT
>NW_021938838.1:8615914-8616980 GCF_001715985.3 Manacus vitellinus
TGCCCCCTCTGGCACGGGGACAGGGACTGGAGTGTCTGTTCCCTGGTCGGAGTGTTCCCTCTGCGGCGGAATGGGAACCCCTCACAGCTGGGGACAAGGACGGGACAGCTTCACTGACTGTGTCCCCTCAGGACAGACCTGGGATCCCCTGGGATAGACCTGGGGTTCCCCAGGATAGACTTGGGGTGCCCTGGCTGCGGTGTCGCCCTGGACAGGGTGTCCCCCTGTCTTTGGTGATGGAACCTTCAGGGTGGGCAGGTTTCCCCAGGGAGGGCTGTGGCCTCGGGGGTTGGTTTGGGTCTTCCCACATCCCTGTGGGCTCCGTGTCCCTGCAGGTTCTGTGTCCCCATGGGCCCCGTGCCCACGGCACAGCCGGCTCGAGACTGGCCTGACGGAGCTACTGGCTCCTGCCCGACCTGTTCCCGGCAGCCTGACAAGCTCGGGCAGGACTTGCCCAGCCCGTTGGCGCAGCACGGGGCTCATGCCATGGGGCACTGCAAGGACATAAGCCCCCTGTGACGCAGATCAGGGTGGCCCGTGCAGGTGTACCACACACTCTGTCCTGGCACGTCCATCTGTCCTCCAGTTGTGTGAGTCTGCTCCATTGACACAGTGCCTGTTGGGCACTGAGCATGGAGATGGTGCTGCTGCTTGCCTGCTTGTTCCTGGCACACTGTGCCAGCACAAGGGGACATGGGTGGGCTCCCTGGAGTGGGCACAGCTGGCATGGGGTGACTTAGCCACGGCTGGGGTGCTGTGGGGGCTGAGGTGGAGATGTCGCATTGAGCTTGGTGCTTGGGCCAGGGCCACCAGCAGAGGCAGCCAGAGTCCCCACGGGACCCCAGGCCGGATTCACCGCGTCCTTCCTCGCATTGCCCGGCCGTTTGATCCCATCCCTCAGGAGCCTCCAGCCCCGTAGTGTGTTTGTCCCTCGCTTCCGCCACGGGCATGGGCGCTGCAGCAGCCGCCTCTTCCCTTCCTTTCCCTTCCTTTCCCTTCCTTTCCCTTCCTTTCCCTTCCTTTCCCTTCCTTTCCCTTCCTTTCCCTTCCTTTCCCTTCCTTTCCC
>NW_021938838.1:8617750-8619154 GCF_001715985.3 Manacus vitellinus
GGGACAGCAGTGGCTGTGCTCGGGTGGCTGTGCTGTGGTAACAGTGACTGTGTGACAGTGGCTGGGCTGGGGGGGCTCTGTAGGAGCAGCAGTGGCTGTGCTGGGGTGACTGGCTGTGCCAGAGTACCAGTGGTTGTGCCAGGGTGACTGTGCTGGGTCAGCTGTGTGCTGGATACCAGCTTGCCAGAAGTAGAAAGGGTGGTTGCAGATGCCACCGCCCCACTGCCAGTCTCATGCTTGCTGGCACGAGGTGCTCCATGCTCCTGCCTGCACCATGGATATGTCCCATTGAAAACTGGGAGCCATATCTGCTACTGTCCCCACTGGCAGACACAGTCCTGGGCTTCCATCAGTCCCAGTCACCAGCAAGAGCCCACGCTCCTCCGGCAGCGCCCCAGCACAGCACTCAGGCTCTGGTGCCGCTGACTGCCCAGCTCAGCCTCTCACCCTCCTAGCTCCAGGGCTCTGTTGGAGTTAGTGTTGGCACCGTGGGGTCACGGCACTGTGGGCTGGAACCCCCATGGGCTGAGCTCCCGCCCAGCACTGGAGGCAGCTGCCCACATCTGGCAAACATCTGCTGAGTGGCCCCGTGGCGGGAGCTGCCGGCCGTGCTGCTGCCCGCGGCACTGCCTGTCCTGCCCAGCCCGGCAGCAGGATTAGGGGTGCAGGGATGGTGGTAATCCTGGGATCAGTGTGGCGGCAGCTAATATTAACTCCTGTGCTGCCCACAGCAAGGACAGGCGCCTTGTGGCAGCACGGCGGCTCAGCAGAGCCAGTGGGAGGGTATGGGGCCGGTGTCTCCTGCCCACTCCCCATCCCTCCTTCCCATCCCTGCTCCCCCTTCCCACACGGCAGACCCACAGCAGGGGATTGGCAGCGGCATGATGTGGGCCCCACTGCCACTGTGGTTCCCACCCCAGCAGGCCTAGCTGGCTCCACGGATCCTTTCACCGCTCGCTTTCCAGGCATTACAGCCTATTTGCTGTTTTGGTTTGGTTTTCCCTCTTGCCGCCCCTTCTCTGTCCCCAGCGCGTCCCTCCCTTGGCCTTGGCTGCTGGGGCTCAGCTGGGCGGGGGTCCAGGGCTAACGTCAGCGGGGTGGTGCTGGGGTGGGATAGTCCGGGGGGAGCAGGAGCAGGAGCTGGAGCTGGTGCCTCCTTCCTTCCTTCCCGGCGTAGGAGCCGGGATGTCTTGGCTGCACACCCTCCGGAGGCCGGCTGCCGTCGGGGCATAAGCGGCAGCACAAGGTCAGCCGCCGGCATTGCCTGCGGCGCTGGAAACTTGGCGGGCGCAGTCCTGGCTGCTCCAGCAGCGACGGGGCAGGATGGGACCAGGATGGGCTGCAACCTGACCTCCTGCCCAGCACCATTGTCCTGTGCTGCCTTCCCCTTCCTACACCCGCGCC
>NW_021938838.1:8619175-8623538 GCF_001715985.3 Manacus vitellinus
TGCCTTCCCCTTCCTACACCCGCGCCGTCACCAGGATGAGCTGCCAGCACCGTCCTTCACTCAGGACATCCCCGTCCCAGGGAGAGTGGGACCCCCCAAGACTCTCCAAGCCTTAGTGTTTGCAGGGAGGGCACGTCACCCCACAGACAGAGTGTCCCTGGGGCAAAGGGTTATGGCATTGGGGTGCAGGACCCTGCCCAACCTTGACTGTGCCCCCCACTACCCCCTCAGTGAAGTTCATGCGGGAGGTGACCCCCTACATCAAGAAGCCATCGCTGGTGTCGGACCTGCCATGGGAGGGGGTGGCCCCACAGTCCCCCAGCCTGAGTGGCAGTGAGGACTCAGGATCTCCCCAGCACCAGGGGCCCCGTGACCGCAAGGTGATTCCCCTCAAGATGTGCTTTGCTGCCCGGAACCTCAGCATGCCTGACCTGGAGAACAGGTGAGGGCAGGGGCTGCTGGTGGGTGCTGGTGTGCTGATATCCCACCCCGCACCATGTCCCGATATCCTACCCGTTTCCTGTCCCCGTCCCCTCACAGACTGATTGAGCTGCACTCACCGGACAGCCGGAACACACTGGTGCTGCGGTGCCGGGACACGGCCACGGCCCACGCCTGGTTCAGCGCCCTGCACGCCAACATCACTGCGCTGCTGCCACAGGTCCTGGCCGAGCTCAATGCCACACTGCGCTCCGGCAGCCCCACGGCCGGCGGCCAGGAGGTGAAGCACATTGCCTGGCTGGCTGAGCAGGTACATGCCAATGGGGTGTGCTGGGATGCTCCTGGGGATGGCAGTGCCAACAGGGTGTGCCGACGATTCACTGGGGCTATGGATGCAACCAGAGAGCCCAGCCTGGCCACTGGCTCTACCACTCTCCCTTCTGCGCCCTAGTAATAGCAGTGCTTCCCATGCCCTAAGCCCCCTCTCCCACTGGGGTTTCCTATCTGGAGACACTCATCATACCCTCCCTTTTCCATGAATTCGCTGCCTGATAGCTGCAGCTGGCCCAGGCATGGTGGTGAGCAGGACCCCTGGGGGCTGCTCCTGGCATGGTTTGCCAGGATAGAATCACAGATGATAGAGGATGGCAGCACCTTGGGTGCTGCTGAGATCCTGTCAATGTGGAGCCTCTGGGTTGGGATCCATCCAGCCATGAGTGCAGAGATTGAGGTGCTGGGCAGTGGTGGACACCTGCAGCCCCTGGTGCCCCTCACAGTGCCCTCATGCCTGGCAGGCACGGCTGGACGGCGGGCGGCAGCAGTGGCGGCCGGTGCTCATGGCAGTGACAGAGAAGGACCTGCTGCTATACGACGGGATGCCCTGGACCAGGGATGCCTGGGCCTCCCCCTGCCACAGCTACCCACTGGTGGCCACCAGGTGGGCTGGGCTGGACCCTCTTGGGGACCAGTGCCCCTCGGCCGAGCCGTGGCTCTGCCTCTTGGAGCAGGGGGAAATGCCAAAGCTCGGATGGGCATGGGGTGCCATGGTGCTGGCACTGCCATGGCACCCTGACCCCCCCATCCATCTGTGTCCCACCCTCCAGGCTGGTCCACTCAGGCTCTGGGCGCCGCTCGCCTGCGCTGGGCTCGGAGCTGACCTTTGCCACGCGGACGGGGTCGCGCCAGGGCGTGGAGATGCACGTGTTCCGCGTGGAGACACACCGGGACCTCTCGGCCTGGACACGTGTCCTGGTGCAGGGCTGCCACGCTGCTGCTGAGCTCATCAAGGAGGTGACTGTGGGTGAGTGCTGCGGGGCAGACCCAGGGATCCCCCATTCCCACCCTCCTGGGGCTGTGGGGCTTGGCAGGGGGGCAGGGTCTGATGGTGGCCGTGCCTGCAGGCTGCACGCTGGGCGGGCAGGAGGTCCAGCTCTCCATCCACTACGAGGGTGGATTCACCATCTCCCGGGAGGAGCCGGGCGCCAGCGTCCTCTTCCGCTACCCCTATGAGCGGCTGAAGATGTCGGCAGACGATGGCATCAGGACTCTCTACCTGGATTTCGGGGGCCCTGAGGGGGAGCTGGTGAGGAGGGGGCAGCCAGGCTCACCCCTTTGTTTATGGGGTTTTCCTCCGGGGTGGTTCCTGCTTTCCCCCAACCCTTCAGTGTCCCAGGTGTCTAGACCCGCTGGGTTTGGCTGGTTGGGATCCCCTACCATGTGGTGCCCCCCGTGCGGGGAACTGTTTGAGATGGTGGGGGGCTGACGCCGCTCTCCATCTCTCCCCAGGCACTGGACCTGCACTCCTGCCCCAAACCCATCGTCTTTGTCCTGCACACCTTCCTCTCAGCCAAAGTCACCCGCATGGGGCTGCTGGCGTAGGTGCCCCAGGTCCCCCACGCTGTCAGGAACCAGCCAGGGGTCACAGAGGGACCCCCAACCTCTCCTGCCCTACCAGTGCCTTGCTAAGGCTGGGATCCCTGCCCTGAGAGCCTCCAGGAATGCAGCAGGATGTCTGCTCAGGTGGGGAATGAGCCCCTCCTGCCCACACCAGCACCCCCAGACTCTCCAGTGCCCCAGAGGGGTGTTGGAGTACAGACACCAGCTTTAATCCCCCCGGGTCTGAAGCCATCACTGATTTCACCGCCTGTGCCTTGGAGCGGGGCCAGCCTGGCCTCCATGCCTGGGGGACCCCCCATGCTCCTCAACCCATGTCTGGGGGAGTCAGTCTGGGGGGGCTTCCCCCAAGGGGGTCACATTGTCCCTACCTGGGGGAGAGCTCAGGCTGTGGGACCCCCCTTGTTGCTGCATGAGGGGTCCCTGTGCCCTGCTCAGGGGACACACACACATTTGTCTTACAGGGGGCACTCAGGGGTGCAGAGGGTGTGCCTGAGCCTGGGGTGTTGGTCCCTGGGGCTCAGCTACCCCACCCTCCACTGCTCCCCAGCAGTGACCCCCAAACCTCCCAAAGCCAGAACAATGCCACGTATCTGCCCTGGGCAGGGGGGCCAGGGCTGCTGGCCCCCCCCCAGAGCTGTCCCCACCCCAGCCACTGCTGCCTGTGCCTCTTGCCCCTGGGGGGTCCTCGCAGGTTGGGGGCAGGACACGTAGATTGATGCACTTTCGCTTTTTGTACTTTCCCTCCCCCCTTGGGGGCAGTTTCTGTGCCCTGGAGTGCTGGGGGATCCCAGGCAGTGCCAGAGCAGGACCCCCAGGGCTCCCCACTCCCACCGAGGCCCCGGTACCCTCAGCCAAACTCCTGCACAGTTCTCTGCTTCTGAGGGGGCTGTGCTGGCTGGAGGGTCCCGGGGGATCCCATGAGGTGCTGCCCCCTCTTCTATTTTTGTATTCTTTGTAAATCGCTATTTATATCAGATTGCCTTTTCCATGGGCTCTGAGTCTCATTTAGGGGGTGCCTGGGGGCTGGGGGGCCTGGGGGTGTTGTCACAGTGTGTGTGTGTGTGTCTGCTGGAGGGACAATTAATTCACGGTACAGCGCAGGGAGGGCAGGGTGGGCTGTGCTGGGCTGGCCAGTGCAAGGGAGACTGGGATGTACTGGACACAATCTGGTGTGGGGCTGATGAGGAAACTAAGGATTCTCTGGGAGGACTGGGGTGGGTGTCTTTGGGGATCCCAGGAGGTCCTCTGGGGAGGATTCTGGAGGGATGGGGGGGATCTCTGGGCATGCTGGGGTGGGGGCTCTTTGGGATTTGTGGGGGTGACTGGGGTGACTCTTTCAGCAGGAGAAGCTGGGGCAGTGGGGCCAGTTCAGCTCTGGGAGAGGTGGGATCAACAGTAGCACAGGTACGAGCAGGTGTTTGGGGTGGGGTGTAGGGGTGTCTGTGTAGGTATATACACACTGTGTGTGCACAGTGTGGGTGTGGAGATGTGTCTGTGTTTGTGTGTGTGTGTGCAGGTCTATCCTATACACCTGGGCGCAGTGTGGGGGTGTGCACATGGGGGACACAGAGGGGGGTTAGATGGGTGGAACTGCATGGTGGGTATGTACACACACACACACGAACACACACAGAGTCTATGTGTAGGGGTGTGTACATGAGTGTGAACATGTCCACACGCACTCTGAGAGTTTGGGATGGGGGTGTTTGTGGGTGCGTCTGTGGGTGCCCATACATGGGGAGGGTGTGTGAGAATGTCCAGGTGTCTGTGTGTGTTTGTATGCGTGCGTGTCTGTGAGTACACACACACGCACAAAGCTTTGGGGGGTGTCTGTGGGTGCACACACACACGAACATGCATGCGCACACGTGAACCCAGACACACGTGAACACATACACATGCACACATGAAGGCGCAAGAACAAACGCGCACAACCCCCCAACACACCCCTACACCCGTTATGAGGGGGGATGCGCGCGCACGCGGGTGCTCGGTGGGCGGGCCTGCACGAGACCACGCCCCCCAC
>NW_021938838.1:8624873-8628901 GCF_001715985.3 Manacus vitellinus
CTGGGTGCCTGTGTGAGCAGAGCTGCCCCCTCACAGGTGCCATCATGATGGAGAAGCCCAACGTGCGGTGGAGTGACGTGGCCGGACTGGAGGGAGCCAAGGAAGCCCTGAAGGAGGCTGTGATCCTGCCCATCAAGTTCCCACACCTGTTCACAGGTGAGGCTGTGGCAGTGGGGAGGGGCCACGCAGGACCTGACACCCCCCCCCAGGTGATCCCAGTGTGGATCCAGGTGCGGGGATGGGGTGTCCTGAGGCCAGGCTCTGCTGCAGGGAAGCGCACGCCCTGGCGCGGGATCCTCCTCTTTGGGCCGCCCGGCACTGGCAAGTCCTACCTGGCCAAGGCTGTGGCCACCGAGGCCAACAACTCCACCTTCTTCTCCGTGTCATCCTCTGACCTGATGTCTAAGTGGCTGGGGGAGAGCGAGAAGTAAGTTGGCAGCAGGGACGTGGGGCTGAGGCTGGCTCCAGGCTGGTCTGGGCTGGGGCAGGAACCATCAGCATCAGTGAACCCCAGTAACAGGGCTGTTTAAGAAGTTTTGGGAGCTGGTTCCTCCAGAGGCAAACTCCGAACAAAGCAGTCCTATTTGAGGGGTCTCTATCCCCTCACAGCCTGTGCCCCCCATCTTCACACACCTCTCAGTCCAACAGCGATTTGTGGGCTGGGGTCTTCTAAGACATCATTGGACTCTTTCTCCATTCTCATCCTCTAGCTTGGGGCAGTCTTGGGGCCCTCCAGGGTCTCAGCCATATCTGAAAGTTTCCCATCTGTCTGTTTCCTCCCCTGCTCAGCCATCTATGTACAGTTCACCTACACTAAACATTGGGCAGGGGCCACCCCTGCCAAGCCGTGACCAAGTTACAATTAAACTTTGCTCTACACAATTAATTTCTAATATCCTATATTTATACTTACTTTTAATCCTGAGCAGATTCCCAGGGGAGAGCAGAGCCCCTTGAGGGGCTGTGCCTCACTGCCAGTGCAGGGTTTTTGGGGCAGGAGGAACATGGGGCTCCTCACCCTGGGGCTGCCATGGGTGCTGGACGCTGGGGAGGGTTCCTGAGTGGGGACCCATCCCCTGCTTTGTTCCCAGGCTGGTGAAGAACCTGTTTGAGCTGGCAAGGCAGCACAAGCCCTCTATCATCTTCATCGATGAGGTGGACTCGCTGTGTGGCTCCCGCAACGAGAACGAGAGCGAGGCAGCCCGGCGCATCAAGACCGAGTTCTTGGTGCAGATGCAGGGTGGGTGGAGTCCCGGGATGGGGGTCCTGGGAGGGTGGTGGGGGTAGCAAGATGGGGCTACTAGAAGCTGGGGATTCAGAGAACCCTTGGGGATTAGTCTGAGTCATCTGCCTGCAGGTGTGGGGAACAGCAGCGACGGGATCCTGGTGCTGGGTGCCACCAACATCCCCTGGGTGCTGGACTCAGCCATCAGGAGAAGGTGAGGAGGACATGCAGCTCCCAGCCCCCAAGCTCCTGGCAGGGCTGGCATGGGCTCACAGTGGGGCTCACAACCCCCCCCCCCCCAGGTTTGAGAAGCGAATCTACATCCCACTGCCCGAGGAGGCAGCGCGGGCCCAGATGTTCCGGCTGCACCTGGGCAACACCCCGCACTCCCTGAAGGACGCCGACATCCTGGAGCTCGCCCGCAAGACCGATGGCTACTCGGGGGCCGACATCAGCATCATCGTGCGGGACGCCCTCATGCAGCCCGTGCGCAAGGTGCAGTCGGCCACGCACTTCAAGAAGGTGAACAGGGCTGCTCTGCTCCGGGGGGGTCCCCAGGGTGGGGTGGGCCCCGCGGCTGCTGTCCTGCCCTGAGCACTGTCACAACTGCCTGTGGCTCTGTGCAGGTCCGCGGCCCCTCCCGCACCACCCCCGGCGTCATCGTGGATGATCTCCTGACGCCGTGCTCGCCCGGTGACCCTGGGGCCACCGAGATGACCTGGATGGAGGTGCCCAGTGACAAGCTGATGGAGCCCATTGTCTGCATGGTGAGTGTCAGCTCTGGGATGCAGGGCTGGGCACCTGCCCAGCCTGGCACAACAGTGCTGTAGCTCAGGCCCAACCAGTTCCCTGTTCCTCCTCCAGGACAAGGGCTAGGCAGTGCTGTGGCTTCTGGCAGTGGGCACAGCCCCCCAGTCTACCCCCTTGTGGTGCTGAGCTCCCCAAGGAGAGCTGGGTACCAGGAAAGGGCCTTGGGTCCTCCAGGCAGCTCCCACCCGCAGAGCCAGTGCTGCTGCCATGAGGCAAAGGTGCCAGCGTGGGCAGAGCTGCCCCACTGCCATGGCGGGGGAGTCCCTACCCGTGCCCCTGGTCTGACCTGTGTGCCCCCCTACCTGTGTTGCAGTCGGACATGCTGCGCTCACTGGCCACCACCCGCCCCACTGTCAATGCCGAGGATCTCCTCAAGGTGAAGAAATTCACAGAGGACTTTGGACAGGAAGGTTGAGGGGGGCATGGGGGGGTGTGGGGTTGGGGCGGCCATGGGTCCTGCTCTGCCCCCCCTCCCCGGGCGTGCCAAACCGACTCATCTTCGCTCACTCCCTCCCATCGCACTGCAGCACCCAGCGGGCGCAGGGACACAGCCCGGGGGGCTCACACTACGGGGTGGGGGTCTGAGCATGGCCTGGGCAGCTGGGTGCCCCTCTGGCTGCGCTCTACTCTTCTTCTTGCTCTTTTTTATTTTTTAAATTAATGCTGCTTTGGGTTTCGTCTCGTTTATATGAAAATAAAAACAATCCAAAAGCTTCAGCCAGCACCCAGATGCTCCCCAAGGCTCTGCCCACACTAGGGTCCCAGCCCAGCCCCCCACCCCCAAAATGCACTGCCCCAGGGCCAAGGTCTCTGCCTGTCCCCAGGGGTGTGTGGGGCTCCCCATGCTCCAGCCATCCTAGACAGGGATTTGTGCCTACAGCAGGGGCTGTTTGGAGCAGCCCACCAGCCAATAACACCGAGCCAGCCACCCATGTCCCCAAGGGCTCCCCTCAGCCCCACTGACCCCCTAGCCCCACCCATGCTGTGCCCATGTGCCCCAAAGAAGCCCCAGAGGGAGAGATTCCCTCACCTTTCCCCAGCACGGCCATGGCAGCAGGCTGTTCCTAGACCCATGAAGTGATTTCCAGTGCCCAGGGGAGCATGGGCTGGACCCCCCAGTTGCCCCCCACCATGAGCCTAGGGTGCTGGTGGGCAGGAAGGGCCAGAGCCACACTGAGGCCACAGGTCTGTATTGGCTGCAATAAACCTGAGTGGGAGCCCCTGGTCTGTGGCTCCGTGCTGTTTCTTTCTCCAGGGTTAGAGAGGGCCCACTGCACAGAGGGGCCTCGGGCACACAGGGGGCAGCTGGGGGTGGGCACAGTAGGGTCAGTCCATGAGTTCCATCCAGCCCACGTTGGTGAAGGTGCGGGGGTCCATGCGGTCAATGTAGAGGATCCCGTCCAGGTGGTCCATCTCGTGCTGTATGATGCGGGCAGCCCAGCCCATGGCCTCCCAGCTCACCGGCACCCCGAGCTCGTCCACACCTGCTGCCAGGGGAACTTGTTGGGGAGCTGGAGGGACTGGGGGGGGTGTGATTGGGGGGCCAAAAAGGGGAACTCGTGTGAGAGTAGGGGACTTGTGTGAAATTGGAGGGACCCATGAGAGAATGGGGAGATTGTGTGGGAATGGGGGGACCATGTGAGAGTGGGGTATATCCCCAAGGGGGATCCATGGAACAAAGGGGGACCCGTGAGAGTGTGGGGGGACATGTGACAGAATGGGGGCCTGTGGTGGGTGGAAGTGGCAGATGCGGGGTCCCACCCGGGACAGGGCAGGGCAGTACCCCGGTGCAGGGAGGGTCGGTCCGTACCGGAGACGTGGACGGCCCAGTGCCGCGGGACGTAGGCGGAGAAGCCGTGGATGCTGGCGCAGCCCTCGGGGGCGGTGACGAGGCGGGTGTCGAGGACACGGAGCGCGGGGTTGACGAGCAGGCGGAGCGGGAAGGGCTCGATGCGGTGTGCGCGGCGCAGCGCCGCCGGGTACTGCGCGCAGC
>NW_021938838.1:8629606-8630539 GCF_001715985.3 Manacus vitellinus
CTGGTGCCGGTGGAAGCAGGAAAGCCAGCGGCTCCCTGAGTGCGGCCACGTCGATACGGCCCAGGCGGCCGAAACGCTGCAGCTGGGTGGGGGGGATGCCTGGGAGAGGGGAGAGTGGGGTCAGGGGGGGCTGCAGGCAACGGGACCCCTATAGAGGAGCAGCAGCAGGGCAGGGCCCACTGAATGTTGCAGGGGAAAACCATGGATGGGAGCAGAGCTACCACCCCATAATGAAAACCAAAGCCCAGGATCTCACCCAGTGCCTGTGCGATCTGTGATGGAGGGAAAAGCACTTGGAGGCAGCGGTTCAGGTAAGGCAGCAGGTCCTCCAGGAAGGCCGTGCAGAACTGGGCAAAGAGCTCCTGCTCCCGCCCACTGAAAGCCGCCTCCTCCGCACGGTGGAAGGCCAGGATGGTTTTGGTCACCTGGGGATAGAGGCAAAGGTGGCACCTGGGAGTGACAGTGGCTGAACATGAGCCCAGGTGGGCAAGAAGGACAATGGCACCTGGATTGTACCAGCCACAGTGTGGCAGGACCAGCGCAGTGCCTGTCCCCTGTGCTGGCTCTAGGGGGGTTTTAAAAGCCATGTGGATGTGGCACCTGGGGACATGGGTTAGTGGTGGCCTTGGCAGTGCTGGGGGAATGGTTGGATTCGATGATCTCAGAGGCTTTTCCAACCCACTCAGGCAAGGACAAACGCATCCCGTGTTCTCCCAGCACAAGTCCCAGCACCATCCCCCAGACTCACCTCCCCAAGGGCACTGTCCAGGCAGGCAGTGACATCCTGTGCCAGGGCGATGGGGCAGCAGAGCCGCAGGTCGTTGAAGGCAACGAGGAGGCCGTTGAGGAAGCAGGCAAGGGGAGGGAAGTCCAGCAGCACCATGGGGGGCTGCAGCGTCCCAGGCTGGGCCGTGGGCACCAGCACTGCCGCGC
>NW_021938838.1:8633404-8645584 GCF_001715985.3 Manacus vitellinus
CGGGGCCTGCCACAGCTGTGGGGTGGGTACAGGGTGGGAGAACTCCCTCTCACCCCCCCCTTCATCCCACCAGGGCTTTGGGGTGGCTGCCAAGTCCACGCAGGAGTGTCGGAAGGTGGATCCCTTGGCCATCGTGGTGTTCCACCAAGCCGATGTCGGAGAGTATGTGCGGAATGAGGACACGCTGACCTAAGGGATTCCAGGGACCTGAAGGGACCTGCATGCCCTGCAAGTGTTCCTGAGCAGAATGGACCTTGTCCTGGACTGTGGGTGTGGGGAGCCACAGGGAGCCCACCCCAAATGGGATGGAGAGGGAGGGAGCTGCCAGTACACAGCCCCACAGCCCTGGGGGGGCTGCTGCCAGCATGGGGGAAGGTGCCTCTGCACCAGCCTTGTCACATAAAGCCTCTTCCTTTTCCTAGTGCCTGTTGTCTGGTGCGGAGCCTCAGAGGGTTCAGCCTTTGCCCCTCCTGCGGTTCTCTGTTCTCCTGGGGCAGGCACAGTGCACTGGGGTGCAACTCCAGAGAGGGGAACCAACATGTTTGGGGGATGGATGAGGCCAGGGGGAATCTCAGGAGGAAGCTTACAGCCCTGGGCTGAGGTTCAGGGAGGGGGACATGGGCAGGCCACTGCCCCTGGGCTCACAGAAGCTGGACAGCAGCAACAGTGATCATTTCCCAGAATGTGCCAGAGGTTCCTTTATTGGGAGTCTGGTAGAAAAGGCCCAGTGGGACACTAATGATGGGCAGGGATGTGACAAACACTTCTGCCACACAAAGTTCAGGTGACAGTGTGGTGCTTGGCTTCTCTGGGGATGATTTCGGGGGTAGAGCTGGAGGCAGGAGTGGAGCTCTTCCTGGAAGCAGGATCTGGCCTTTCCTCCCACTCCACAGCAGGGTCACCAGGCACTGGCAGCCACAGCCCTGCCCTGTTCTAGCACTTCTGGCTGCCAGAGGTTTGTGCATGGAAGAGGCGCTTGAGGAAGTAGAGCTGCAGCACCCCGGAGAGGATGATGACACAGCTCTGGGCCATCGACCACCAGTTGACGTAGTTGTAGTTGGACTCCAGAAGGAAGGAGTCAGCCCCTTTCCGCATCCGGGCAAAGTTGTAGAAACGCCACATGTGGAAGGTGTGGATCTGCAGCCTCTGGATGCTGATCTGCAGGAGAGGCAGAGCTGTGCTTGGAGCTGCCTGCTGGGCTCAGTGCTGCATTCAGCAGCAGCTCAGCCAGAGCAAACGCCCTTCTTGGTCCCCTGGGCAGGACGTGCCCATCCCCCCTGTGCTGGGACACCCCGTGGCCACCCTGACCCTCACCTTGATTGCCTCTAGCGTGTCATTCAGCTCCTTCTTCTCCACAGGCTGCTTGTGTTCCATGTTGAAGTCGTCGTAGTAGACACCGAAGTTGAGATACACCTGCATGAAGCCAAAGTGGTTTTGCTGGTTGTCCAGGCACAGCTCGTAGAAACCTGCAGAGAGAAATGAGGGTTGTTGGTCCATGGGTAGAAGGGCACCAGGCAGACACATCCCCAGTGCTTGACCCTCATCCATCCCATCTGGGAGCAATCGGCACTCAGGAAGGCTCGGAGCTGCTGCAGGGGCCAGGGCAGGGGGGAACCTGTGTCCTTGGTGAGGAAGTTGATCTGCCCTCGGACGTCCTGGGAGGCTCCAAGCTGGAAGCCATTGGGGTCACTCGCCGTGACCAAGATGTTCCTGCTGTTGCCAATCCCCGTTGCCCGCTGGACCTGGAGGTAGAGAACACCCAAAGGGAATTTGTGGGCCACTGGTGTGTTGGGGATGGAGCTGTGCTGAGCCCCAAGGTTGTGTTCCTGGGGGGCTGCTCTGCCAAGTGCAGAGCCGATGGGAAAGTGCCAGCTTCAGGCACAGCCATGCCCCGGCTCTCCTTCAGCCAACCCGGTGTAACACAGGAGATAAAAGGGCTGGAGTTTCCCTGCAGGAAGGGGACAGAGCATGGGGACACACTGTGCTGGGACTTTCAGCTATGCCACAGTGTCCAGCCAGACAGCGAAGGGCAGAGCTCCCCACAGTGCCAGGACACCCCACAGCTCTCTGCAAGTGAGCTTGGGGTGCTCAGGCACCATGTCCAGAGCTCCCAGCACCACTTCGTGGTTTTAAACCAGCTATTCAAAAAAATGCATGGGATTGATGATGGATAGAGATTAGATTAGATATTGGGAAGAAATTCTTCCCTGTGAGGATGGTGAGGCCTTGGCAGGCCAAAGGCTGCCCAAAGAAGCTGTGGCTGCCCCATCCATGGAAGTGTCCAAGATCAGGTTGGACAGGGCTTGGAGCAACCTGATCTAGTGGAAGGTGTCACTGCCCATGGCATGGGGTGGAATGGGATGAGCTTTAAGGTCCCTTCCCACCCAAACAGTTCCATGATATTGCATAGAAAAGGCACAGCCCTGAGGGGTGGTGTGCCACAGCACCTGCTACATGCCACTGATCCAGCACAGCCATTCCCTATGTCAGCAGCTTTCCAGGACACGTCTCCCAGCACTCACCTCGTAGCTGAAGAAGAAGTTGCCGCCCTGGTGTGAGAACTGCCAGAAGCACTCCACGGTGCCGCCGGGGATGACGACGGCGAAGTCGTAGCGATCGGCCCCACGGAACAGCGGCTCCGGGCTGGACCCGCTCAGGGGCTCCATGCGGGGGCAGCCAGTGGGGCCTGGCAGCACCAAGAGCAGCAGCAGCAGCATCCTCCTGCTCCCTGGGCTCCGTCGCTCCTGCCGGGCAGGGCAGAGGAGGACGAGGTGGCTGGGGGGTAATCATTAACTGCTCCGCAGCACCAGGAGGAGCACGGCACAGGCTCCATGGCTCAAGGTGATCCTGGTGTGGAGCAGGAGCTCTGGGACACCCTCTGCTGCCGAGGGCCCAGCCTGGAGAAGGGCATAACGGGACACAGCTCCTTCCAATAGGGCACAACCAGCTGGCATTGCCTCACATGGGCCATTACTGGCCCACATTGAGCCTCTCTGTCCCCATGCTCCTGCTGCCCAGGGCTGCTCCAGCCCCAGGGAAAGGATTTACAGGCAGAAAGAGAGGGAAATGCATGGCCACAGCCGGGGGACAAGGGACACTCTGTGCAGCACCTGTGGCTGAAGGACAGAGGGGGAAGCAGGTGTTCCCAGACAGAGTTCTCCCAGCCATGGCTCTGCTGGAACATAGCCAGAGAATCCTAAAACTAAGTTTAGGAAATGCCCCTCTATCTCCCCTGCCCTTACTCCACAGAAATCTAAGCCAGAAACTCCTGTTTCTCACCACCTACACCTACAGTACAGTGCTGCTCCTGCCCCAACACTCCCAGAGGGGAAAAAGGAGCCCCACATTCCTAGGGCAGTCTGTGCCCCATACTGCTGCATTTCCACCCACAAGATACAAATTTACTCTTTTACAAACTCCTGATATCCAACAAGAAAGGGACTTTATTTTTTACAACTCTTGATATCCAAAAAGAAAGGGAGTTTATTTTTTAAAACTCTTGGTATCCAGAAGAAAGGGACTTTATTTTACAAGTAACTATTTGGACATGGATTCCAGCTTTGGCAGCTGCAGGCAGGAACACGCAGCGCCCTCGGAGCTCATGTGCTCACAGGGATTGCACATGGTAGAAGGACATTACTGGGAAAAGTGCCAGGAAGACATGGCCAAAGTCAGCCAGAACTGGAACTTTTAACATGGAAACGACCAACATTTATAAGTACTGAAACACAAAATAATGTTCTAAAGTCTCAGAGCTGGGAGGGAGGATTTTCCCCTCACAATTAGTCATTTACAAAGCAGAAATAAATGCCTGCTCCCCCCAGGAGCTCTGTGACTCAGTGCTGCCTTGCTCCTACGAGGGAGTGATGGCAAATGGGTGAAAAAGTGATTCAGAGATCAGACAGGGATAATCCTGCTGATTGACAGTACCTGAGCAGAGCAATCCAGCTGGGACTCATCCCACAGAGGCTGCAGTGGTCAGGAGAACAAGGAAATCTCCATCCAGGCACATGCAGAGAGGCTGCACAGCCTCTACTACCTGCAGCAGACTGATCTTTGCAGCTCCAGCTGGAGAACAAGGCTCCTGGGTTCCTGGCAGTCCTGGTTTTGGGGTGCCAGAGGAGTTCCCCATATTGAGACAGCCTCCCTGTACTGGCACTCTGGTCCAGCTTCCAAAAAACAAAACGAGGCTTTTGCATGGAATGTCCCAGGGCTCCCAGATTCAGAGGATTCCCTGTTTCTTCATGGTCCGCCAGCGGTCCTTGATCATCACTGCTGTGCGGTTCTGGAACGGGTACTTCTGGCAAATGGCCTTCCATCTCCCCTCTCCAAACTTCTTCACACCTTGCTTGATCCACTCGCTCTCCTGGATCGTCCATTTCTACAAAGAGCAGGTGAGCAGGTTCAGGGAAGAGCTGCACAGAAGAGAAGCTGCTGCAGCTCCTTCCTGGCATGTTCCTTCCGTGCCAGGACAGCCAGGGAAGGCAGACAGGTCCTGGCAGCTGCACACACAACACTCCAGCACTACAGATATAGTGCAGCAGCACAAGAGCCAGCAGCTGCCTTCCTACGGCTCAGGGGGAGAGTTCCTCATGGCACCAGCCTTGGGACCTTTTTCCAGGTAACAGCTGCCAGACATGTCCCCCTCACCTGAACAAGGCTCTAAATCCCTCCAGCACAAGGGGCATTTGGCAAACCTGGCTCTGAGCTGTCAAGGCAAAGGTGCCTGAGGCACATTGCTGGTGCCCAGCTCCAGCCAACTTCCAAACAGGGCTGTTTTACCACAGAGACTGTACAGACACAGCCCTGTTTCAGGCCCTGCTGGAAGCACCTAAGGCTTTACATACCTGTTTCTTGGAGTTGAATACTGTGGTGTTGTTTGTCCCAACTGATGCTGGAAAACAAGGAAGAGGGTTACATACCCCATAATTTGGGAGGTACAGATCTCGAAAGGCTGCCTCAGGCTTAACTGCTGAGCTGTGCAGTCAGAGCACCCCATGACAGGCAACAAACCCCAGTTCCTTTCTCCCAACCTTTCTACTGGATTTCTGGTTTCAAAATTCAGTCACCCTTGGTAGCAAGACCCCTCTGAGTGACCCCCAAGCCAGGATTAGCACCAGGTAACCCCTGCCAGGGGACTTTGTTCTTACCTGCATCTGAGAAGAGCTCATCCTCCTCACTCCAACTGTCCTTTTCTTCCACACCACGGGAGCTGTTCCACCTTCCCTGGAAGGACCTGAAAGCAGATGAGGATTTACTCTGGCTACTGCTCAGGAGAAGGGTTTTGGGGAAGAGGTGCAGGGCCACCCAGCACAAAGAGCCAGCCTGTGGACATTGTGTTTCTCAAGAGGTGGAAAGCAGAGTTTAACCTGTTCCACAGGATGCTCCTACAAACTCTAGGCAGTTATGCTGAAGCTGGGAAAAGTGCAGAGGAATGCATGTCACCTGCACTGGAATCACCTGCTAGGATTACCTTTAGCACCTCACTGCCAGTGGGAGCTGGATTGTTTTCTCCTCTCCATTAACCCATAATTAATTTTAAAGCCAAATGTGAGGACAAGAGAGAGTTTGCTGTGCCCAGTTCCACGTGTGCTGGTGGACAAGGTCACTGTCACTTTGGATTAAAGAGCAAGAAGTTGATGCTAACACTACTGACATCAGCTGCAAGACAAAAGTGGGGGCAGAACAGACTATACCACAAGACAGGGGCTCCATACTTGGCACTCTCAGTAGTCACTGGCTGGTCATGCAATTTCTGCACAGGTCTGGGTCTGGAGGCAGAAGAGACCACGGGCTCCTGGGAAGAGTCGGGGCTCTCACTCGACTTGCTGGACTGGTTGTCTGTCTCCATTACCAGTTTGCTTATGGTGAACAAGCGTTTGCTCTTATGGGGTATTTCAGGAGGGTCTGAGATCTCAGAATCTTGATTCTCCACTTCTTTCTGTCTCTTGGTTCTGTGGGATACAGAAGGAGACAGTTGCTTGGGGAAGGTAAAGTCTGTTTCGTCCAGTTTGGTGAAGAGTGCATCAGAGTCCTGGGAGTCCGACAGGATCTTGAAAGCTTCTCTCAGAACAGAAATCCCACACGAGGTTACAGCTCCGGGGGGCTGCCTACAAAATAAACACAACCGAGCAGGTTGTAGAGAAACCACCACGGGAGCTCTGCTGCCCCGAAATCCGGCCTCTCCCTCCGCTGGGACCCCCAACACCTGCCTTGTGGACTCCGAGGAAGAGGAATTCCCAACCCGCCTGTCCGGCCTCCTGAACAGTGCAGTGTCCCAGGAAGCAGGTTTGAAGAACACATGTCCATGCTCCATTGCTGCCCTCCTATTCCCAACTAAGCGCTGAACCACAGGGATTCCAGCTCTGCTCCACGGGAGCAAACCTTCGGCAGCCACTGCCCCCCTCCCTGGTCACAACAGCAACCAAACCACCTCAACACTTTTCCTGGGATCCGCTGTCCTGCACCAACACCTTTGGGCTGGCCTGGCTGGCATTTGGGGAGTTAGGAGCTGCCTGGACACAGGGGATTATCCCATGGAAGAGAACTGTGGCCCCTCTTCATCCACAGTCCAGGGGTAGACTCCCCTGCCCACCTTTCTGCATCCCTGGTGGACACTCCTGGGAGTTCTGCAGTTACAGCCGCTGGTTCTTTAGCTATTTTCACAGGCTCTGGAGTATCCTTCAGGACATCAGGCTCTGCTGTTAAATGATCAGGAGTTGCTGCTGGGTCAGTGGCTACTTCCATAGGTTCTGGAGCTGCTGCAGGGCCACTGCCTCCTTCCATGGCCTCTGGAGCCACTGAGGGATGTGCTGCCCTTTCTGCAGGGCTGGCAGCTCCCTCTGGCTCTTCTGCTGCTCCTGCAGGCTCTGGGGCTCCAGTGGGACCCTCTGCCCTTCCCGAGGCCTCTGGAGTTGCTGTCTGGTCCTTTGGCCCATCTCCAGACTTGGGAGTCATCGACAAGGATTTTGGTTCATCAATGTGTTCCAAATTCAAAGTCTTTTTCATTACCTTGGAGAGAGAAAAAGCACAGCACTGTTATAGAGGTGATTCCTCGTGCTCTGATCCCATTTTATCCCCTCACAAAGGCATTTCATGGATAGAAAAACATGTTCAACCATATAAATCTTTGAGGGATGGACTGAATTTAAAGTATTCTGGATTTAACTCTCTGCTAATTGGGCACCTCAGCTCCAGGGGACTGGGGTGGACACGCACTGTCAGCAGCAGCGGCTCCGAGTCGTCCACATAGATCTTCAGGAACTCAAACATGTTCTGCTGGAAGTCCTTGTAGGAGAAGTTTTTGACCTTTGGATGAGAGAGATTCTTCTCCCGGATGACAGCCAGCCACTCGTTCCTCTTTTTCTAGGGGAGGGAATCGTAGAATCCAGTAAGAACACTGCACAGGGACAAGGGGAACAATGACAATCACAGCAAGGATCTGGGCCTTCCCTGCTTTCCTGCCTTTCTCCAGGCACAACCAATTTACACTGCAATGAGGCTGGGAAAAGGCCAGAGGAACAGAAAAAGAAACAGCAGAGCCACCTTATTTCAGGAATTCTCCTTGCCTTCAGTGCCCAAGCACCCCAGTGCCTGCAGAAACAGGAATGGGAACTCCTGCTGCCCCCAGAACCAGCTCTAGATGCAAGTTTGAGGCTCATCAAGGGATAAATGGGGATGCTTGGAAGACCCATGGAGGAAAAATGAGTCACAGAGGGGGCTCCAAGGTGACAGCCTAAATGTGCAACACTGAGGGTCCATCACTCCAGGAGGACTGCTTCCATTTTGGCATCCTCACCCCAGGGCACATCAGATCCCCCCAAACACCACCCAGGATACATCAGGCAACCCCCACTTTATTCGAACACATACTCACCTGGTTCTTGGGATCCTTCCCCATGTGCCTCTTGACAATTTTGGAAGCTTTATCAAACTCTTTGTTTTTGATGCAGACAATAACAGCCTGCAGAGGAAAACAAGGACAGTTTGGAGCAGGGCATAGGAAACAGCTCAGAGCCAACTTACACATCACTGTGGACACGAGTTTGCAGCTAACGAGGGAATCCCACATGTAAGGAAGCTCCCACCATCATCCACACAGGACCTTTCCAAGGCAAAAGCTGCACAAAGCATTTCTTGAGGAAGAAAAAGTTCTTACAGCTTCCTTAACCATTTTCTGCACAGTCTCCATCGTCTTCTCTGGCATGGAGAATTCCTTGTGGACGAGCTCCAGGACGGCGAGGGCCGACTCAAGCGGGGTCAGCTCCGACTCCTTGTCGAAGGTACAATCTACAAGAATTGTCATCCAGGAGGTTGGGGAGGGCTGACAGTGCTTCCCTGCAGAGAGCTGGTTATACACCTGCCCAGGTGGGAGCTCTACACCTGCACAGGCTGTTTACAGATTCCAAGGCTACTGAGGCTGAAGATGAGGCACTGCCCAGTATCTGAACAGCAATTTTCCCCTGCCTCAAGGGGGATATTCCCCAAGCCATGGAAAGCTCCAGAAGCACCACCTGAGAACTTCCCAGGTGCCCAGCACTGACCCATGAGAGCATTTTGGAAGCTCCAAAGCTGAGCAGGAGTCAACAGGCTGGTGTGCGTGGACACCAGGCCAGCCCTGGAGCACCACGGATGCTGCTCTTGGCCCCAGCAGCGAGACACAGGCACGAACAGCCGCCCCTTACCCCCAGGGAGAGCCCCCACAGCCCCACAGGCTCAGGGCAGCGCAGGGGCATAGACACAGCCCCGAGCTCTGCCCTGCACAGGGACACTGCTCCGGGAGCCGCGGGCACCGACATCCCAGGCCCGCACGGTTTTTTTTGGCACCTACCGAGGCTCTTCTCGCCCCCTCGATTTCTCTTTTACAGCAGCTGCATTATCCGCACTCATCGTTAGGCCAACCGCCGGTCCTTGTCTCCAGGGTGCTGCACGAGCAGCGCTGCAGACGTAGAGGCAGATGGGACGGTGCAGCGCGATCCGGCGCCCCGCGCACCCAGGCCCGGGCCGCCCCGCCCCTGCACGACGCCCTGTCGCCGCATGATAGTCGCGAGCTGGCGCGAAGATTCGCGGGGCTCCGAAGCGATAGGCCTCCATGCCGCGGTGGAATGAGACATTGCAGACCCAGGCCTTTCACGTCTCCTCGCGCCAGCGCCCAATCCCGGGCGGGCCCGGCGAATGTCCCGCCGTGCCGCTCCGTCCCCGCACTGCGCGCCATCCCCCAGAAATGACGCACCGGACGTGCGACCACCAGCACAGCCTACAGGTCCCGGCGCACACCGCGCCAGCACAGCCTACAGCTCCCGGCGTGCACCGCGCCGGCCGCGCCGGGAAGGGCAGGGCGCCCTCTGGTGGGCGGGAAGGGAACTGCGGGAAGGGGCACAGCCGTGTCCCTTGGGCTCAGGAATGTCCCACTGCCCACCCAGCAGGATCGACAGCAGGCAAGTGCCCACCTGTAAGTGCTGAGACCCCCAAGTGAGCCTCACCTGGCCAGGCCCAGGTGTGTTAAATTCGTGTCACCAGAGCAGCCAGTGCCACCCTGCTGGCATGGACACGGGGAGCAGGGCCAGGTGCGTTCTTAAGGGTGGGCCATCCCTACGGAGCTGCTGCTCGGCATTCCCGCCAGGAACGGGGACAGACACTGCACTGGTTGCACCTCAGGGTAGGGGACAGGGAGCACCACCTGGGATGTTACAGCTTGAGCCAGACCTTCATTGGTAAACGTGGCAGAACCCTCCAAGTGTTATACAGAAATTGTTATTTTGTACTTTTATTTCGGGTTTTCCCTTTATTCTGGTCTTTCAAACAGCAGGGATGTTCCCATACATTCCTGTTCCCTGTGTTCCAGCCACCTGTCAATCCCACTCCCCTCGCCTGGCACAGCAAACCAGGTCCCTGGGGCAGGATTTTGGGGCAGAGACCATCCCACAGTCTCTCAGAGTTTGGGTAATGAATCAGAAGTCCTATTTTCACAGTGATCCCACTGAGTGATTCCCAAGCAGAATCGGTGCCTGCAGACGAAAGTTTTGGCAAGCAAGTCCTTGGGATTACAGGGTAGTTCTCTGCCACTCTGGGGTGTCTCCTTGGCCCCAGAAATATCCCTGACACTGTCCTGGGGGCTCTCACCTGAGGTGGAAAAGCACGTGAAAATTCCTCTGGCATGAGGTGATCTGGGATCCTCCCTTCCCTCCGCCCTGGCCAGGGGAGGAGGAAACGGACACAGGGAAAAATCTATGTGTCAGATGGAAAACTGTAAAACTGGGAGGGATTTTTATTGGCAAACAAAGGGAGTAAAAATAATTACTGGGAGGCAGAAGGGTCACCTGGGGTGGGGTGGCTGCCCTGGGGAGTGAAGTTGGAGCAGGACATGTCCCAGCTGAACTCAGAATGTGGTGGAGGGTGTTCAGAAGGATGTGGGAGCAATACCCACAGCACCCTCCGGGGCTGAGGGGAGGTGACAGCACCGTGCTTTGGGTCAAATGGTTTTCCATGTGGAATTGTCATGGGCAAAGTGGGTTTGCTCTTTCTCTGTCACAAGATGCAGGAGGAGGTGACAGAGGCCTGCCTGGGCCAATGGTGTGTTAACAGAACCCAGGAGTGGAAAACCAGCCTGGAATGGTGAATTCTAGAGTAAATAAACCCACTGGTTTGCTCCCTGAATCTTCTACAATGAAAGAAAAGGAAGCAGGGATGATGGAAATGGACCTGGAATGCAAGGGGCCTCACTGTTCAGTTTTGCAAATCCTCCCGCAGTGTCATCATCACTTTTTCAGGAAAAGTTTTGGAGTTTCACATGCCAAACAAAACACTGGGCAGGAAAGCACAAATTGCAGCCATGCTTGTGCATTTGAGCCTTCCCTCACTGATTTATGGCCTTTGATTAAGTGATTACAGATGAAAGAAAACTTTCCAGGGAACAGGATCTGCACGTTGCCGCGGTCTCGTGCCTGTCACATCCTTCTGGATGAGTTACAGTGGGAAACAGGACAGGAAAACCATGGGGCCCTGGTCACCGTGCTCTGCTCTCGCTGTGCTGGAGCTCCAGGCAGGACAGCAGCCCCTGCCCCCACGGTTTTGCTCTCCACAGACACGGCACATCTCAGACCTGGGTCTGGGTCTGGTGGTGGGGAGGGAGAGCAGGGCCAGAGTTCTGGTCCCAGTGAATCCACAGAGAGCTCCTTGGGTACCACCATCGTTAACTGTGCCACTGCTGTGCCTGGAAAGCCAGGATGCAGGAGCAAACCAGCTCGTGCACCCAGGGGGGTGAGGCCCTGGCACAGCTTGCCAAGAGAAGCTGTGGCACCACTGGAGCCATTTCTTTCCCTCCAAAAATATAAAATACCTTTCTCTCCAACTAGAGTGACCTGGCAGGCTTGTGACACACAGCCTGGACCTGCAGGCAGCCACCCTGTCTTTGTACAGGATGTAGACACACAGCATGGATAGGGAAACATCCTGGAGCTGCCACATCTGAACTGCAGCATTAGGGATGTCTCATTCCCACAGAGATCCCAGCTCAGTGGCAGCAGGTACAGGCACTTCACTTGAGCTCCCTTTAAAATCCAGAGGGATTTTAGCAGCCTGCCCAGCAGGGAGCCCATCAGATTCTCCCTGCACACACCTTTAGCCAGTGCTGGTCAGAGTTTAGCATTGGCAACTCAGCGTTTCTGCCTCCTCAGCAGTTGTTAAACAAACACCCACTTCCCAGCCTTGTACCTGTGCTGCAAGGGCAAGGAAATAAATTCCACAAATGCCAGTTCATAAAGGAAAACCACTAGGCTCACAAGTTACTCGGGTCCCTGAGCCTGTTCAAAGTGGTTGGAGGGAGAATTGTTCAGCACCTCACATCAGACCTGCATGTGAACTTTGCTTTAGAAACTGGTAAAAATCAGGAGCTGTAGATGTGCTGCTCCTCCACTGGCTCAGTTTAAAGACTCGTGAGATGACATCTGTTTTATATACACACAGGAAGAACCAAAACAAAAGGAGCAGTGGAAAAGCTGCTCGGGAATCCGAACCCTATCAGAGGAGAGCTACGGCTCTGCCAGGGGACCCTGGCAGGTAATTCCTGCCAGCACACATCACATACACTGATCAAACAGCCGCTGCCTGCCCGTGTCCCCGCACCTGCTGCAGGTGGCTTGAACTGATCCTTGGGCAGAGCCGCCCCGGCCTCCCCGCCCC
>NW_021938838.1:8646754-8663346 GCF_001715985.3 Manacus vitellinus
GGTGTGGAGTCTGTAGGGACACCCCAGAACTGGAAGGAGAAGGGGATGGTGATTCAGCAGCTACTACCCAGAGGGGACCACGCACTAGGGATTTGGAATAAATGCAGCCTCTGCCAAATTTCCAGTTCCTTTGGATATGGGAACAAAAATTTGTTGTAGACTTGATCACAGAATCCCAGACTGGTTTGGGTTGGGAGGTACCTCAAAGCGCATCTGGTCCCACCCCCACAGGCACGGACACTTTCCACTATCCCAGGGTGCTCCAAACCCTGTCCAACCTGGCCTTGGACACTTCCAGGGATGGGGCAGCCACAGCTTCTCTGGGCAACCTGTGCCAGGGCCTCATCACTCTCATAGGGAAGATTTTTTTCCTAATATTATCTTAATATTCCTAAAGAATATTTTTCTAATATTTTTGATGCTGTTGACTTCTGTTTTTGAGATGGTTGAGAGTGGTATCCTGAGTGCTGGGAGCTGGAAATAGAGTGGAAAGAAACGGTAGCAAAATTTCAAAGGGTTTTTATCACAGCTTAAGGTAACAGCAAACACTTTGTGGCATCTGCAGGGCAATGTACAAAGGTTGAGCTGAAGACACTTCATTGAAATGCACGTGTTCCAGCTTGTTGGTTCTGCTGGTCTAGATTAAACTCTTGATTTCCCTCTGGGTATGTGTGGTTGAAGCCTGTCTGTGGTGGAGTCACAGCATGTGGTGACAGAGCTGCCTCCTGAGGGGTGGAGGTGCAGCAGGCAGGAGGGAGGGATCACCTGGCACCTGGAGTCTGTGCCTTGCTGTGCAGCTCTCAGTATTTATTTATAACGTTGGACACAATCTCGTTTGTTCTTTTGGCACTGAGTGCCACATCCAGTCGTTCCTCGGGCACCTCCAGGGATGGGGACTCCACCACCTCCCTGGGCAGTCCCCTGGAAGAAATTCCTCCTGATGTCCAACCTGAACCTCCCCTGGCACAGCTTGAGGGCATTTCCCCTTGCCCTGTTCCTTGTTCCCTGGGAGCAGAGCCCGACCCCCACCTGGCTCCACCCTCCTGTCAGGGAGTTGGAAAGAGTGAGAAGGTCCCCCCTGAGCCTTCTTTTCTCTGGGCATGGCAGTTTGGTGGGATAGGATGTGCCAGGTGGAAGCAGGACAGTTTGGTGGGAGGGGGTTGTGGGTGCACGACAGTTAAGTAAATTCAGGGGAAGACCTGGCAAACATGTGGAAAAGCAATTCACTTCAAAACGCTGGTTTAGGAAGAGCCAGCACGAGCTGGAGGTCGAGACAGCAGTTGAAGGAGCTGCATATCTTGTCTTACACTGGGCTCTGTGCTGTGATTCAGAGCATGGACGCTGCAAGGAGGTCACAGTCTTCACCTCAGTGTTCTCTGTGTAAAATGGAGCCTGGGACCTGCTCCCTGGGACACCCCAGGAATTTAAATGGGCCCAGAAAAACACTTAAGCCCCACAGCAAACCAGGTTTAGGAGTGCCCTGAGTGTTACCTCGAGATGGTGTTTCACCTTGAGATGATATTTCACTTTGCCCTTTCCAGGCCCTTTACCCCATTTGTGTTCTTCTGACATGAAAGGACCTACTTGGACGGGGGAAAGGGAGAAGAATAAGGGCACTGTTGCTGTGCCAGCGTGGCTGACACAACGCTGGGCTGTGCACACCCCTCACTGGCACAGGGGAACTGCAAACGCAGATCAAGGCCTAATTTATTGGCAAAAATCCTCTTTATATCTGTTACCCACTGGAGTGCTGGGAACAATGTGCAGCTGATGGGGACCAGGAGTGTTTGTGTCGTTTGGAAGTTACAGCTCTGTGATGAGCTGCTGCTGTAGAGCTCTGTGTGGTGTCACGTGTCCCCTCGGCCCTGTGTGCTCACTGCAGCAGTGTCTGATGGGTGCCTGTCCTGGCCTTTGCTCACGGATTATTTGGCCAGGATTGCTGAGCCCACTGGTGTGTTACCTGGGGGGATTGTGCAATCCTGAAGAAGCCTCACAGCTAAAGGATCAAAATTTGCTTTGTGATTCTTGCAAGCTTAAGTCCAGCAGGTCAGCCAACCCTAAATCTGTGTGCTGCTGGAAGTGTAGACCAGTTTAAACTTCCAGTTCACTTTAATTACTGTGTAGTAGGAATAACAATCAAGACATTTATCACATAGCACAATTTACTGAATTATAAGCACGTGAGAAATGCAGAGATGGCAACTGAAATGTCACGTGTTTCTGAGAGATGCAACCTCCTCCTGTACTTCAGAGAGCCTGTGAGTGCCTGAAATGAAATAGGATTATTTAAAATCTGAGAGAGCCTTGTGGAGATACGTTTTCTCCTAAATCTGAGTAACTTGGACTACCAGGATATGCATTGTTACTCCTGGTTGCAGTGGTCTAGAAAAACAAGGAGAGGCTGGGTGCTCAGGGGGGTGAGGGGTGAATGAGGGGTGGAGGGAGGCAGCTCTGCCTCTGCAGGTGCCCTGAGGTCTGTAGTGCTCACACTTACACCTTCACCACACTGATATTAAAATCTGGGCTTTTAACTCGTGCACAATCTGTAGTAGGCTTACTTTCAATTGTGGTAGGGGACATGGTTTATCTCCATTTTTACACAAGACTAGAAGAGTTTGGGGATCCATGCTTCTCCAGGAAACCCCTCTGTGTGTTATCTGAGACCACAAGACACAGCAGCCTCCAGCTGTGTGTCTCAGCACATGCTGCGGCTCCTGATCCCCATGATAAGTGTGAGCAGGAATCTATTTCCAGTTTCCAAGTGGAAGGAGCCTGGGCTGTGATGCCTCTCACTCAGATCAGTCAATTGGTCTCAGGTATGATGTTCCTCAAGAGAAGGAAATACTCTGCTCCTGACAGCTTGCTCCTGAAGTTCCACAGTTCCACAGTTCTCTCTCTCCAGGCAGGTGGGGAGGCACAGTTCAGGTGGGCTCTGTGCTGGGAAGAGCTGGAGGTGAGTGTTATCATTGCAATGAATGGAGAGAGGAGGGAAGGGGCAGATGGCTTCTCACACCGAAGAGGCAGCAGGTTTTTAGGTTCTTATCCCCTTACTGGCCCAGCTATATCTGAAAATATTGAAAAAAAAATATTGAAACCAACATTGGATGGGGCTTGGAGCAGCCTGGTCTAGCAGAAAGTGTCCTTGCCCATGGCAGGGGGTGGAACGGGATGAGCTTTAAGGTCCCTTCCAACCCAAACCAATGATTCTGTAACTCGTTTCTTGGTCTTTCTGCATTTTCCTCCCACGTTCTCTGGTGTATCCAAAGCCAGGACTCTGAGGGAGGAGGAGGAAGAACACCAGGGGTTTGCTCGTGCTGACTTGTTCCAGCTTTGCAGAGATGTTTTTTGGGAAACCTGTTCCATGCCTTTCAACAAGCTATGAAGGATGTGTGGCTGAAAAACACCATTTGTCCAGGTGGCTGCTCGCCCTTGATTCTTGCTTGTATGGTGGTGGCACATTATTATTGCACAGGAATAAATATTCTTCTTGGCTTATCCTAGTGTCAGGAAGAGTGGGCACGAGGAATAAAAGCTGCATCCTCCCTCAACTTGGTGATCTTGTGTCTTACCTGACACAGTGATCTAATTAGCCCTGAGGCTTAGTGCTGCTGCTGAGCTCATTTGTGTCTGCAGCAGGTCTGTATCAGCAGTTCCCAGCCAGACAGGGCCTTGGAGTGTGTGGAGAGATGACTCCAGGCTCTCTCCTTGTGCAGGAGGTTTGGGGTGTGCTCTCACTCTCCCGGTTTGCTTTTGGCTCTTTCTTTCCAGAAACTGACATTTTCCAGCCATTGTTTCCTCTGGAAGTACTTTTTTTTTTTTTTTTCTTCTTTCATAGTTTGCAACACTCTCAGTTTCCATGTTTTCCTGCAGGAGCTGTAGCTTTGGGAAGTTTTGTGGCAGAGTCAATGACTTCCTGTACAAATAGTCTGGGTTTACATTTGCTCGGGTAGGACAAGGTAGGAATTGTGTAGTTGAAGCAATGCTGTCTGGAGGGAGAAATAGGAGATGCCAACGTGCTTTGAAGGTCTTTTTCTTTCAGGCTTGGAGACTGCAGCAAAGGACAGAGGTGCATGAATAAATAATTGTTTTTCTTACCTGTGGATTTAGCACATGCACAGAAAGACTTCAGAGCCAAAGATGTAAAGAGGAGTGAACTTTACTGTTCTCCTCTCTTGAACTTTATCCTTCCTCTTGTCTCTTGTCTGTGCATAGACTGGATGTTACTGAAAGCCAAGATCTACTTCATGTTCTCTGTTCCTGCAGAGTTTTATCTGCCCTTTTAGTGTGGATGATTGGGAAAGGAAGTTTGTCTGCTTAAAATTCAGTTTTGATATTTTCCCATCTGAAAGACGAGATTTCTGGTGAGGCATCCCTAAGGGGTTCTCCTGAAAGGCTTAAATGAATGGGCAGCTTTTCATCCCCTGGTTTCTGTGGATCTTAGGTGGAAATCAGACAGTTGTTCTGAGCACTGTGCACAGACAACATCCAGCAGTCCTGATCTGACTCCTCTGGGATCAAGCGAGACGGAGGGTTGGTGTGGGAGAAGTGGCAGGAAGAGCTGCAGGCAGGCACAGGGAATGAGCCGTGGGGCCTCACTTGGTTTCCCAGCTAAGGCCACCTGATGTGTGCCTGCTAATAAACTGTGTCCCCCCACTGCAGACTTTGCCCTTTGTGGCTCCCGAGAAGGCTCCACGTTGATTCTTTGACATACCGGGGCAGTGAAGGGATTTATTCCAAATGAAGAGCTCTGATATGAAGATGGCAGGATTGGCTCCAGCAGCTCCCCAGAGTAAACAACGGGGCTGGTTTGTGTCCATGCTGTGTTTGGTATGAGGTGGGATAGCCAGGTGGGAATATCCATACTTCTGGGAGCAAAACCAGATGAGCTGGAGGAAGAGGTGCAATGGCAACTGTTCTATGTCTGTGGGAAGGAGAAGGATGTTATAGAGAGAAACAGGTGTGTTGGTCCTTTGATCTGAAGAATAGTCCAACATCTCTTCTCCAGTTTGGGGCTTGTTCCCTGATACTCTGGAAAACTGGGTTAGTCCCTGTGCGTGCCCTGGGACATGTGACCCCTGTGTTGGTGTAGCTGGATTAGCTGGTAGCTCACACAGAACTGTTTGTTCACACTCAGGCTGTAAAGGGATTGTCCCTTTGCTGAGTCTATGGTTAGTGCTCCCCATTGCCAGGCTGTTTCTGGAACTGTGGCATTGACAGTGCTAGAGGAGAGCCCAACCCATCACAGGAAACAGAAGTGCACCCAGGTTTGTGTCAGTTTGTCCTGCTTGGTCTGAGTCAACTGTGACCAGCTGCCATGCACACAGTGGAGTGTCTCTGGGGAGCTCTCTGTGGATTTGACTGTTGTCATTCTGGATCTCTGAAACCAGTGTATGATGTCAAACAGTATTATTTTCGTGATACTTCATTATTTCCTCTCCCCATGTCATTGGGTGGTTGCACACTGGATCAAGTTCATTATTTTTGGGGCTGCACCAGAGTTGTGATTTCTCCTCTGCTTCTCTGTATTCCTCATTGCTCAGCTGTGTGCAGAGAGAGGCCGTCAGCCAAACACTGTCATTTTTGTACGACCCGAAGAAATAGAATATCCTTTTCCTCCACTGGTGCCTGAATTCCTGAGGAGGCATTGGGGCAGTTAAATCTTTGGCAGGTTTTATTGATGGTGTTGGTTTGCAGCGTCCGTGATGAACAGAACAGGCTGGGAGGAAGGCTGCTGACACTCGCGGTGCCTTTCTGCATCCAGCCCTTGGCTCATCTGGAGTCTTCTCTTCCAGCATCCAGGTGGAGAAGAGGTGTTGCTGGAACAGGCTGGCAGAGATGCCACAGAAAGCTTTGAAGATGTGGGGCATTCCACGGATGCCAGGGAAATGCTCAAGCAGTACTACATCGGGGAGGTGCACCCGGTAAGGCCCAGCTGGTGTTAGGGGTGACTCTAGGGAAATAAGTCAGTAGTTAAGGGATTTAGTCAGTCTACAATTTCTTTTTGGGGAAATAAAACTAAATTAGTCTTTCCCTTCCACCATTCATAACAGATTTCTCACTTCAGTTAAATCAGGGGCACTTCAGCTGATCTCATGGGTTCCCTCCATAGCCGGTGGGACCACAACTCCCCTTTGCCTTGTAATTCTGAGCTCAGGAAGGTGAGAGATCTCAGGGGCACAAACACCTCCTTCCTGCCTGCCTTTGGGTACTGAAGGACGGCCTCCTTTGAAAACTGAGCCCAGGCAATTACCTGGTGCTAAGGACTGTGTACAGAACAATTCCTTCATAAAGGCTGCAGCTTCCCCTTGAAGTCCGGGCTTATCTTTATCTTTTTTTTCCCCCTGACAGCAGGATCGTAAAAACGAAGGTTCCAAGGTAAGCTCTCAGTGTTTCAGTTTTCTGCTTTAATTTAGTGTCACATGCCTTTGGGGGGGGGGGGTTGCCCCTTTTTTTCCCCTGTGGAGCCTGTGGCTTTATGTTTACACAAACTACAGTCATGACTAAATCTCCCAAGCAAATTCTACCTTTGTTTTTGTTCTGAAGCTCAGCGGGCACCTCAGTGTGAAATTGGAAGTGGGTTTTTGTGCCCTTTCTCTGCTGGCAGCGGCGATGTTGTTTCCACACCTTGAGCCACAGACCATTTTTTGCATTTCTTGCTGTGCCCTGACCACGAAACTGTTGGTTCTCTTGTTGTTCCCTTCAAGCCAGGAGCCAGGCACGGCTGGCAAACAGGAATTCTCTGTTAACTGCCCTGGGGATCAGTGGTGTTGCTTAACACTCAGGTACTCCTGGATTAGAACAGGGCACAGCATTGCAAAACTGCCTTTGGAAGGGATGGGGAGAGGGAAAAGGCAATAAATAGAATCCCAGCTGGGAGGTAAACATGTGCCTCACAGCTGCCTGGGTTGGGAGGCCTGGACAGGGCTCAGCTCTGCCTTCAGCGAGGCTTTCAGGAGATGTTGCTTCAAGCAGGGCCACTTGCAGAGCAGCAGGAATCCAGAAGGGAACTGTCAGCAGGGAAATCAAGAATAACTCCGGCTGTGTAAAGGCTTAGTTATAACATGGGGCTGTGTGATCATGCACATATTCACCTTAAAATTGATTGTTTGGTTCAACTCCAATTCATAAACAGAATCACACACCAGAATTGTGCACAGAGGTCAGTGATGATCCCAGTAGCTCCCTTAGATCTGAGTTAAATGTTTTTTTCAAGTATTTTTCACTTCTGAGAAGTAATTGTAGCACATTATGCACAGCTGAGAGCTCTCCAGCAGGCAAAATCTACTTTAAAAGCAGGTCCCAGTGTAATTTAAAGATGGCAGCAAGAAATAGCATCAGTAATGTACAAATAAATAGGGGAGAAGCACAAAAATCCCCCAAAACTGTGATGTAATGAGCAAGGCCTTGTTTTGGGAGGGGTGGAATCTCCAATGTGGAGTTGGTGACTGAATGAGAGGAGTTGGATTGATGGAAAGAATGTGGAGATGAAGACAACAGCAAACATCCCCAAAAACATCCACACCGGTGACAAAGGGTGTTTGGGAGGGCAGGGTTATTTTTCCTCTGTATTTGTAAGCTTGTGTTCAGGCTTGTCTTTTCAGCACATGTTTAACATTTCTTTTTTTCCCTGCTAACTCCCTCTTTCCTCCTCCAGAAACCAAGTATGACATCCTCAGGCCAAACAAGGTATAGTATCTCCTCAAAATAAGAGTAAGAATTGGAGGGGTTGGGACTCTGTTTGTAGAACTGCATATTAACTCCAAGGAGCAGGAAAAATCCCTGGGGATGTACTGTAGTATCCTTCTGGCAAGCAGATACTCCAAAATAAGTTGCCAAAGGAACAGCTGCTGGGGGTGCAGCTCCCTTGTGGGATGTGTCCCCTGCTCCATGCTGGGCAGAACCAGCATCCTGGTGTTTGGAATTCTCTGCCCCATGTGTTGGTGTTGCAGGGCTGTGGCATTCCTGTAACCACAGGGGTTATTTGGGTGGTCGCTGTGAGCCATGGGGTGACACAACACAGTGATGTGTGGTTTTTTGGAGGATTTTACTGTGACCAGACCCATTGAGTTGAAAATCCTTAAAACCAGCACAGGTCTTTTGCAGCTGATGCAGAAGTTTTGTTCAGGAGGGTGCTGAGGGTGAGCCCTTGGCCCCTGGTGTCAGAGCGAGGCAGATTTATTGTGGCACAGCCATCCTTGAGTCAGCTCCACTGTTTGTACAACACAAATTACAGCCTGACTTATTTAAGGAAAATAAAACCCAAACCAACAACAAAAAGCCCAAATTGCTCTTTGTATGTGCCAAGCTAGAAACTTGAGCCATCCAGCTGCTGTTTTCCAAGGCACAAGGCCACGCCTGGGCCTCTCACGGGGGCTGCAGAGCCTGTGCACAGGAACAGTGGGACCTGGTCAGCCTCTGGCCATGGCTGGGGGGTCACCCTGTGGGATATAGCTCCCAGGGGTTCCCTGGTGTGTAACAAGGAATGAATTATTAACTGGATGCTTTCTTCTGGTTTATGTGGTGTGTATGTTTTGGTTTGTTTCGTTTTCTCTCCCCCTAGTTTCTGGTCGACGTGGCTAATCCCGATCTTCGGAGCGCTGGTCTTAGGTTTAATGTATCGCTATTACATGGTGGATGGGAAAAGCTCCTGAGCTGGCCTTGCTGGGACCTCAGACAGCCTGAAAAGAGGGAGTGAGAGAGAGTCTGTGTGTGCAACACGCGGAGTTCTGCTGCCCTTAACCTACCTGCCTGCCTTTTAGCTCTGAGTCTGTCAAGTGATGTTGATATCCATGGGACCAACCTAATTCCAAACTCTGTCCTAAATCTAGGACCCACAGACCTGTCGTACTTTCCTCTTGCAGTGGCAGGGAAAGAGGAACTTCCCGGTGTTCCCTGATGTTGGTGTGATCTCCCTTGTGCACACTCTCTCTCTCTCTCGCTCTCTGACGTAACCCCCAGACAACCTTTTTCTCTCAATGCCTTTTCGTTAAGCCAGACACCGTGAAAGAGCTGCCCTGGGCCTGTGGCTCTGCCTCAGCCCTTCACCCAGTCAGCAATCATCTGTCAGTTGTCTCCAGCCCTTGCCAGGAAAGATGTCCGGAGCTTTGGTTCCGTGGGAAGGTTCCCAGTGTGTGCAGGCAACACTAACTGGAGCAGCAGGGAATTGTTTGCTTGGCCACCTCTTTCTGTATGTGTCTGTTTTTAACGGTTAAACAAATATATGGATTTTAAAAGTGATTCTGTTCATTTTGTAATATTTGTACTTGTCCCTTTGGAATGTATATCCTGTGAACAGCTCACATTGAATCCTCGTTGGTTTTGGCGCTTTTGTGCTGTGTGTGGCAGAGCCAGGAATGGGAACTGACATGTGGCTTCTGGAAATGCAGATTCTTCTTTCTCCCTGAGGTCTTGATCTGACACATGTACTGGAAAGAAAAATCCTTCTTACGTACTGTGAATGTGCACCAGATGGGGGGAAACAAATAAATCTGGTCTCTTCTCCTGAAATGAAAAGGGAAAAGCTACGCATTTGGGATTTGTGGATAATGTTGGTTTTGTCTCAGGACAGAGGAGGATATTTCCCTCTTCCCCTGATTTCATGTGTTGTGCAGTTGTCCTCGCAGCACAGACAATGCAGGTTTGCTTCCTGTGCTGGGGCGGGAATCTTTCCAGGTCCTCCAGCACATTGGTCTGTGCCTTTGGGATCTGCTAAACAAACTGGTATCCTGGTGCCTGCTGCCCTTTGGCAGGGCTGTGACAGTGACACTGCCTCCCAATCCAAACCTTCAACTCAGCTAGTCATCTGGAATTCTCTCAAAACGGGCAGCAATACATCAGGTCCTGCTGTTAAAACCTCCTGTGAGTTGTGGGTTTTCTTCTCTCTTGCATGAAACTACTGTGTTCCCCAGAAGGTCACGTAGAAGAAATTCTTGGATGTGGAATTACGTTCTGCTTTTTAAAATGAAGGCCAAGGAACTAGGAGTGAGAGCCCTGCCGGGGCTGCCTCATGCCCCCTCCTCCCTCCATGGGTGTGGGCCTGGCACCGCAGCAGCATCCCGGGTTTTGGCACTCCTGGTTTTACCAGGTGCAGAAGTCCCCATAGAGGTCTGTCTTCCCACAGGATTTTTTTCACTCCCACTGACGGTTTTGTCTCTTACAGGGGAATTTCCAGGGAAACCTGGAGTTCCCAGAAGAAGGAGCTCTTGGATATCTCCTGCAGCTCCAGCTGTCCCTGCTCCTGCCTGGCTGCTTTGGGGGTTGAGTTTCTGTTTATTCTCTCCTGACATGAGTGTGGCAGAAGAGTGTAAATCTGAGCCAAGGAAAATCCCCTAGGAATTTCTCATTAGCTGTATTTTACAGGATAGAGATGCCAGGCCACACAGCCATAGGTTAACATCGGTCTTAAAACAGATCAGGCACTGTAAGGGTGTGGAAAATAGATCGTATCAAACTTTATCAGAGGCTTTTTGATCTTGAGGACAGTGGTCCTACAAAGCCACTGGTTAAAGCCCGAGCAGTTCAAACTGGGAAGAGGTGCTTTCTCGTGTTAATCACAAAATCATGATCCATGAACACAAGTTGGGGGGGATTTAGAGTGAGTTCTGTATCAGGGGAAGGTTTTGAAGCTGGAAGGCACATGTTGGCCAAAGCATCACCCTGCTGAGTCGGAGTCACTCAAGGCGGTGTAGGGCTTCACAATGGTCAGCTGGTTGGATCCAGGACTGTTGGGTTTGCCTGAGGAACAGGGATGGTGTGATGGTGCAAACGTGTCTGTTTTCTCCGTAGGCACTTTTACCTGGATTTTGATTTTTATTTTTTTTAATACTGTTTTCCTGGCACTCTCTAGATTTAGTTCCATTTTGGCTGCTCTAAATAACTTCTTGCCATCATCATTCCCTCTGCTCCTGAGGAAGCTGCCTGTCAGTCCCATATGTTATGGAGCCAGTTTTTCCTTTTAATGGATTAACTGCCCGGGGGAGACCCTCAGTCTTGTTCCAGTGCATCCTAGGAGCTGGTAGGATCCTTGTGCCCTGCCTTGTGGAACCCCAAGTAGTCTCTGCTGGCTCCTCAAAGACCTCAGGGTGCTCGAGATGCATTTACAGAAGCCACATCAAAGTGTTCCCACTTCTCCATTAATGACAGAGGGTTGATTGTCTGGGATGGAAGGGGGCTGGTGTGAGCCTGGTGTCCTGGTAAACACTCCTCATTCCATTCTTCTGGCTGGCTCAAGGAGGGTCCCACAGGTGTGAAACCGCTCAGACAACAATGGGGGCATTAACAAAACTTGTTTACTTGTTTTGTTTAAGGATTAAAGCAGACAATTCCAAAGCTCTGTCCTTACGCTGACCCCGCACAGCCCATGTTTGCTGGCAGGTTCCCGCACAATGCCGGTGCTGGCTCGGCTTCCACCCCACAGAAACCTCTGGGGGTGAAATCCAAGCTGGGCCGTGCTTTGCTTCCTTCAGGTGCTGCAGAGGAGAAGTTGAGTGAAGAGCTGGAAACATGAGCCTGGAGGCAGGTCCCACGGTTAATGTGAGCGTGGTGGGGCTGCCCGGTAGCACCAGCAGAGCTGTGCTGGCCTCTTCCCCTCTGCACCACCCCAGATGCCTTGACAAAGCAGAATGTAACTGTTAATTGGGCTCATGGTTTGTTGAAGGAGCGCTGGGAGGTCTGAGGGTGTTCCTGGGGGCTGTGATGCTTTGTTCTGAGACAGGAGCACCCACAAAAATGCCATTTCTTGTACCTGGAGATTGTGTGCCCAGCAAGAGGTGCCGGGCTGTGTTTGCTATGCTCAATAAAGGTGTACAACAACCAGGTGCAGGATTCTGTCTTCCAACAGGCGCAGAACATTTGGTTTCTCCATTGCTGTTGCCCTGTGGTGTGTAACCCTCGTGTTACAAGGCTTGGATGTTCAGTGTTTGTAGGCTCTGGTAGACACAGGATTTGCCAGGAGTTGGTGCTGAGCCTGTGCCAAGGATGGTCTGCAGCATGTGGGGCTGAGCCACATGGTGGTCCCTGCAGGGTGTTGGGGAAGCATCAGTTTGGGGCTAAGCACTGTGCAAGTCACACATCAGATCCTGATTCCGTACAATATTCCATGCTGTAATTACAATGGGAGTTTTAACAACCACAGCAGGGTACCTGTGAGGGCTCCTTGCTTAATCCTGATAATCCCAATCTTAGGAAGTGCCATGAGCAAATGGCAGAGTGGCCATGGGTGCAGGTTTTGCCCAGGAAGAAGCCACGTGGTGTGTGACGGTGGCACCATCACCTTGTGCCCCCAGAGCATAGCCACACTCTGGCAGCGCTCCGGGGACTCCCACACTGACGCCTCTGCAAGAGCAGCACGTAGGAGGGTTGTTTTCCATGGATAGATGACATAGAGACCATGGAATATGTCTCTTATTTACATGTCTGCTTATAGAAGAATGTAACATCCTGCTTCTGTGACTGTCAGCAGAATCTGGCTCTTAAATTTGCCTAATTATGGATGTCACAGTGGCTACTGCAGCCTCAGGGAAATGGTACCTGGTCAGAGCATCCCAGGAAGGAGCAGGAGATCAGCAAGGTGCTGACACGGGAAAAGGGCATGGAAAAGTCAGTGGGAACTGTCTGCTGTGGTCCTGGATTTCAGCTGAAATATGTAGGGAAAAAGGGCATGAACTGAGTTGGAAGTAGAGATTTTGAGGAGGAGGGTTGGAAATTGTGTTCTTGCCAAGTACTGTCTCCCTGTAAACTTTATTTATCTTTGATTTAGAGGAATTGGATCCAAAATTCACAGAAATAAACAGAAGATCTCGGAACTCTTTTTAAATCTGCCTCCAAGTTCTGCAGGGTCAGTACGGAGTGCAGGGTCACTTCTCTGAGCACTGAGGAGGATTTGCAGAGTGTCTGGGACAGAGATGGTAAAATTAGGGGGCAACAGGCCCCAGAAGAGTCCTGGCACAGCCAAATCATGTTTGCATATCACAGCTGCCACTCTCAGACAGGGATTCTGCAGGGGCTTTTTCCCCGGGATTGAATGGGAAGACCCCTTTCTTTGATGGGATTTATGTGTCCCCTTTATTTTTAAAACCCTCACGAACCAGGCAAATATTCATGACATGGGCAAGTTCTGTGCACCAGCTCCTGGTCCTACAGCTGGACCTTGCCCAGCATCAGGTGTCCTGTTCCCTGTCCCCAGCATGAGGATGGAGAGGGGAGGGACGATGTCTCCTGCCAGCAGTAACTGCCCTGGGCAACCTGATGGCCCCGGCAGCTCCATCATGAGGTGAAGCCGAGGCCAATGCTGGTGTCACACCCCGGTGTCACACGCTGGTGTCACACCCCAGTGTCACACGCACCCTGTTGTCTCTTCTCCAGGGGCACCGCCAACAGAAATTACTATAAAACAAGTTTCCTGCCAACCTCGGCAGCTCTAATGAGTCAGGAAGTCGTAATCTTGGAATAGGGGAACTGTTGACAGAGCCTAATTATTTTCTGACAGTCTTTCTAACACCATTGGAAAATAAAACACCTACGTAGGCTCCGGAATCGCAGACGGAGTGAGCAATATTCCACAGGCACCTGCTAATTTGTCCCCACAATCCTGGTTTAGGCTCCTTCCCCCTCACATTTGCTGCTCTACGGCTGCTCCTGCAGGGAGAGGAACTTTGTGATCAATGACACAGAACCACTGCTGCTGCTCCCACGGCTTTTCCACATGCTGGGCCTCACATGAGGAGTTTATGGCTCTGACTGGATCCCAGAAAACCTTGTATCTGTGCCTTGCTGTCCTGTCTCTGTGTGGTTATTCCCCCCAGTCCCACTGCTCTGTGCTGATCCTTGGACTAGTTGTATTTAGTCATTAAAATTCTAATTGTCCAGGACTGCCCTCTTCTCCCCCAAACCAGATTATTGATTCTTTCTTCAAATTTGGCCTTTGCCCATTGCCTCCCTCTCTCGGAGTGCTGGAAGCACCCGGACCTGTCCCCTTTCCATGTCACCCCCAGCCTCCATCCTTTCCAGCTGTTATCAGAGCTGCGCTTTGAAAGTTCACCCCAGGCTGGGTGAGCACAGGCAGGATTGCACATCCAGGCTGCTCCTGCAGCACTCCACAGAGCACCAGGACTCCTTTTTTTTTCTCCACTTTTACTCCCACTCCATGTTGTCATTTTTGCTCTCCCACCTCTGCTCTTCCTGGGACTCTGCAAAGCTCTTCACAGCCAGACACCTTCCAGCAGCAGTCGAGGAGCTGGTGCTGCTGTGCCATTCACAGCTGGTGCTGCTGTGCCATTCCTGTGCTCCTCTAAGGCACGTGCTCCATCCCTGATTGCTCTACGTCTCATCACTCCCCTTTCAGGACTAAGATCTGTTTTCCTTCCCCCCCACAGCCCATCTGTTGGTGGCACCTTCTCTGTGAGCCTCTGTCTCCCTCATCACTCAGACAGGAGGTGAATATAGCACAGTCTTGCATAGTTTTCTCTGGATACTTCCCAAATGGTTTGGGTTTGTAGTGCTGGTGTAAGAGTAGCTCTCTCTTCTCTCACAGGACAGACATTCTTCCCTTGCTGGGCAGGGCTATCCCTGCGTGGCACAGGTGAATCCCCCTCCCTCCAGGAGCTGGCAGGCAGGAGATTGCCAAAGGGGGAAGCCTTTCCCTGCGGCTATCCTGAGTATGACTGCTCCACAAAGAGCTGGAGAGAGACTTTGGACAAGGGCCTGGAGCGACAGGACAAGGGCAGTGGCTTCCCACTGCCAGAGGGCAGGGTTAGATGGGATATTAGGAAGAAATCCTTCCCCGTGAGGGTGGTGAGGCCCTGGCACAGGTTGCCCAGAGAAGCTGTGGCTGCCCCATCCCTGGACGTTTTGCTGAGGGGTGCAGTGATCACAGCAAACCCCTCTGGAAGATTTTTAACTTGGGATGACACTCATGCCTGGCTTGAAGCAAGTAAACAATGTAAGGGTGAGCAATGCTGAACTCCCCATAGCAGCAGCAGAACTGGGTGTGCCATAACGAGTGTTCCTGCGGAACAGGTTGGCTACATCCCAGTTGTCACTGCCCAGGGAAGGGTCCTGGAGAGCTCTGTGGCTTACCTTGGGCAGGTGCTCTCTGGGTGCACTGGCTGATGGACAAGGCTGAAATCTGAAGATGTGCTCGCACTCCATGGCCTCTCACCATGGGTGAAGTCAAGCGGAGGAGAGGAAAAGCCAGGACAGCTCCGGGATTAAAGCAGCTCATCTGGGATGAAAGAGAAACTGACTTCAAGTGCCACTGACCACACACCACACAGATGCCCCCGCTCTGCCAGGGCTGTGGAACCAGGAACGCTGCACGCCTCCCACCCTGACCCCACGGGCACTGTCCGGGCACCCTGCGGGTGGGGAGCACAATGGAAAAGAGCTCCAGGAATGAGCACGGTGGTGTAACAGGAGCATGGTGGGATGAAGCTCCAGGAACCAGCACAGCAGTGTCAAAGCACGGCAGTGTGAACAGGCACCTGGTGAAGGCACTGGGGGGTTGGTCCCATGGTATCCAACCAGCTGCCAGGGCATGGGGCTTGAGGGCTGGTCACTGGCTTTTGGGCTACAGCAAGTTTATGGAAGCTGCCAAGTGTTTTTGGAGGGAGATTTTGCCGGAATCTGAGAGTGGACTGGCACAGGAGCTGGCAGTGGGAAGGACGGGAGCCAACCTTTTGGTGCCACAGGGAAACCGGAGCCCGTGCGGCACCAGAGGCATGCGGCAGCTGTTCACAGCTCCTTCCTCCTCCATTTTTCACAGCTTAAGCACTCTCCTGGCACCTCCATCCACTCACACACAACCCCTCTTGCTTCCTCATCCCTTCCCCACTTCCAAAGCAGATTTTGGACACTTTGGAAAAGTAATTGGACACCTTTCCTTACCTCCTCCCCCTTCTTACACCTTGTCAGGGAAAGGGGCTCTCAAACCCACTCACGAGAACTTCTCAGTGCTTGTGTCCTCCCCATTCCTCTCATGGGGGGCACTCATTTCTTAAGGCATTTGCCATGTCTGTGTCAATGATAACGCACTACTGACACTCCTTTGGCGTTTCCATGTTGTTTATTTGGGAATAGCCCGTTATTTTGGACAATGTTCACCAGTGGATGTGATGACAGCTCTGCCGCGTGGGTTTCCATGGCAGAGCCTTGAAGGGGCCGGAGCCGGCCCTGACCGGGGCGTCAAACCAGCCCCGGAGGCCCAGCGGTTCTGGCACAGCCCTGGCCACCAGAGTTGGGGGCAACCGGTGCTGCCGCCCTCCCCCTGGGGGCCTCCGTGATCCTGAGGGCTCCCCTGAGGGGCCATCTCTGCTCCCCTCACCGCGGGACCCCCATCCCGGCTCCTCTCACTCCTCCCCTGTGGGTCCATGCCGGCTCTCTCACCCCGGGGTCTCCCTGGGGAACCATCCTCACTCCCCCCATTGCCGAGGGTTCCCCTCAGGGACCACCCCAGCTCCCCTCACCGCGGAGGGCTCCTGGGACGAACTTCCCTCATCCTGGAGGTCTCCCAGGATGGACCATCGAGGGGGCTCCCCTGGGGGCTCCCCGTGAAGGGCCGTCCCGCTTTCCCTGATGCCAAAGGGCTCCCCCGAGGA
>NW_021938838.1:8664370-8724803 GCF_001715985.3 Manacus vitellinus
GAGCCCGGCGTGGGGAGGGCGCGGGGTGACGGTACCGGGGGCTCGGAGCATCTCCGCGCGTTATCCCCGGGCACCGGGGAGCAGGAGGTAAAGCGGCATCGGCTGTGGAGAGTCAGACCCAGAGGGGTTGGAGGGCCCTTAAGGGTAAATTAAATTAACACCTGCTTTTATAATATCCGAATTTGAGCTCTGACAAGTGCACGAGAACACGGATGGGTACATCAGGACAAACCACACGAGTTTTTAACTCATTTTCTACTATTTAAAAGACCTGAAAGTCACTACTAGTGGTTTGTGGTACTCGTAGTGTCTACTAGTAGTTTAATAGTAGTTTCTTGAACACATCTGCCCACAGTACAGCTGGTGGGGGAAGCAAGTTTGGGCCTCTACAACTGAAAAAATTGAAAGTCCCTTATTACCCTAAAGTGAAAGTTTAAACCAGTTTAGTGTTGCTACGAGGAAAATGAAACTTTTTTAGGATCTTTGGAACTAGCTACAGTGTGGTCATTAGCTCTGAGTTGTGTGTTGTTAGAGGTGAAGGTAAAAGAAAGAAAGACTTCAATGAATCAAAGCATATCTTGGAAGCTCTCAAACTGCTCAGAGTCATCTCACTGTTTAATTGGTATCACCAATACCTTGTAAGTTTTCTTTAGGATGTTGCTAGCGGGGTTCAGCGTTTTCCAGTTACCCAACACGATGTGTTGCAGTTGGTTTAAATCCTAGTGAGGGTAATAGGAGAAGTATTTTGAAACAAGGTAGTTTATTTAAAAATACAGGTGATAAACCCCATCAAAGTTATCCTACAGGAAATTTGGGAAGTGCGCACCGTTAATTTGGAGCACATTGAAAATAAAAACATTCTGTGTAAGCCACGAAATTTCTTCAAGGAGTCGTGAATTGAGCAGAAATTTTGAACTGCCCAATCTTACTGTGAATTCTTGGGGTTTTTTTTGTATTTAATGGAATAGTTGAATGCTTCAGGTAGGAAGAGGTCTCAAACTGATTAATCAAGTGTGTATTTTTTTTCCGGTGCGTGGCTGTGGGTTCAGAGGTGGAGGAGGTCAAGGGAAGGATGTTGTGGCTGAACTGAGCTGCTTGATCCAAGCAAGCAGCCCTGACAGCGGTGTATAAATCAGAGAATGGTTACAAAGAGGTTAAAGCAAGGTTTGCTTTTTGTATTTTGTCATAATAAAAGATCAGGGAGGTGATAAGTTGGAAAGCACTTTAAACTTTAGAGCTAATGATTACACTTTTTGAGAATGGATAATGAAGCAATCGTGAGGTATATTGGTATGATTTCAGCTGGATCTAGGAAAAGGTGTTGGTGGTTCTCTGACTGATCAGAACACATTTCAGTGGGTCTTTTTTCTTCCTAGATAGATATGGATAAACTCACCCTGTGGACAAGTGCGCTGGCTCAGGGTACGAGTACAACTGATGAGATAAAGGGAAAGGTCTGAACACAGCGAGAGAACCACAACTATGCATTTATGATGAGGGTGTGTTAGAGCGAGTAGTTTCTCATAACTGCTCTGCTTTTAGCAGTGCAGGCGCCCGGGGGTGAGTCCAGCCCCAGGTTGAACTGGGGCCAGTGCCTTTTCCTCTGGATCGCATTCCTGTGCCCTGGGGTTGGTTGTGGTTGGCGATAGGAGCCCTGAGAGCCATCAGGGACGGTCCTGGGATGTTTTGGGAGCGCAGAGATGATGAGAGAGGCTGAGGTTGGGCTGGTCTGGGGAGTTTACAGGGGTTTCTGACATAGGAACTTCAGTTTATTGTAGTTAAAGTGGCAGAGTCTGCATGCACTGATTAAAAAAAGCAAGGTTACATTTGGAAAGCCAGTGAATGGAGTTTTTTGTAGTGCAGTTTTTTTATGGTATATTTTGTCCCGTTCTCTGGGCGGGCTGGGTTACGTCATCAGCCTGTCCCTGTGCCATGTGTTAAAGTTTTGGCTTCCATGACTATCTCAGTTAAGATTTTTGTTTTCACATTCATTAAAAAGCATTAAGCAAAACTCTAAAAGCTCCCATACCTCAGGTGAAACAGCGATGCGAGTCCTTAATTTGAACTCTGATCTGCTAACTCGTTGAGTCATTTCATTTATGTGTAGCTTGAGAAAGGGAATATTTTGGGTATCTGAATACTTTATCTTGCGTCCTCGTGGATGTTCCAGGAGCAGTTCCAGGCAGAATGAATTCCCACGTGCACAGTTCAAGCGGTTGTGTCCCCCGTCCTTTCCTTGTGGCTCCGCTCATGCCAACAGTGACACTCACCAACAGTGAGCTGGACTGGGGAGCTGATCATGTTAAAATTAACTCAGCTTCTCCCTTATTCCTTCCCAAGGGAGAAGGGGAGGAGGAATGCTGATTTTTAACTGGGTTTGCCGTGGGTCTTCATGAATGGCTTGTGCTGACTCAAGGAAGGGACGTGTGGCAACTGGCTGTGGGGAAGGGTGGGTCTGGTTCTTTCAGCAGCTTATATTGGCTTAAAATGATGGTGAAGCTGTTCTTAACTTGCAGGCCTCTGGAATAGGATTTATAAATGTTTTATATATTGATTATAGCTGTGAAAAATGAAAGAAATGGGAAGTGCGGATTCCAAGGCCTGTTGCTGGAGCTCATCCCATAGCTCCCGAGGAACTGACTTGTATGAAGGATTAAAACCAATCTTTAATGCATAATCAATATTAAATAATGTATAATCAATTAAAAAATGCTTTGTAACCATTGCAGAAGGCTGGCATTTCCTGATAAGAAGTTAACAGAGATACAAAAAAGTATGCACCACCTCATGCAGAAAATATTTGGGCTGTAGCATGTTTCTTTCCCATCTTTACATAACACACTGTCCTTTTTGGAATAAACCAACCCAAATGTGCATACAGATTAGTAATGTAGTAGAAAAATCACTGGAGCATAAAACCTAAAACCTCGAGGCTGGTTCTCCTGTGTTTGGGTATCATCTGCAACATTCAAATAGAGCAAAGTTGGCTCTTCATTGGAAACAGGCAGAGGTGAAAACCTGTAATTAAAGCATCTCATCAGATGTCAGGTACCAAATCTGATTAAACGTGGGATTAATTTAGCTAATACATTCATTTTGAATTACACAATAATGTGTGCGTACTAATGAAATGGCATTTTTGCATTGCAGCAAGTGCCATCAGTAGTTTTTATTTATCTCCCCTGATTTTACTTTCCACAGCTGAGTGACTGTAAAACTGTGAGACTTCCTGGAATTTGGAAGCAACAAGAAGAATGTTAGTATTCTGATAAATAGCTCTTTTGCCCTAAAAATGTCATATAACCAAAACTCAGTTTTTCTTCATGCTTAAATGTGAACTGACTGTAATCCACTTGTGGGTGCTGGGAATTGGGATACAACACGTGGGATTTGGTGAGTTTCTTTTTTTCTGCCAGAACTTTTTTCTTCCCATGATCCCAGGGATAACATTGGTCAAAGACAGTGACTGAATTATCAAAGAGGGATGGAAGAGATGCCCTATAAAAATAGTTTTGAACCTGCAAACTAGTATTAGCAGGCTTTAAGAATAGAAATCAGGCTTGGCTTCTTTTTGTAGCAATTTTTATCTTCTTTATAGCTGGTAGAAGGTGCCATGGTGGACTGTGCTGAGTGTTCCGTGAGGGATGGATTCATACATCCACCGTTTGCAGCTCTTCCAGCTGCCCCTGGGACATTCTGACTTAAGTCAACTGAAATGGATTTGACTGAAGTTCCTTAAATTTTGTGTCAGCCTCATGAATGTCCTTTTCTCCTTGGAATCTTACTCTTTTGTTGGCTTTAGAAACAAAACTCTGGAATGTGTTGCTGCAAGATGATTGTGGTGCTGGGGGTGGGGGGAGGATTGTGAATTCACAGCTTTCCACGGTATAATTTGAATATTCTGGTGGCAGAGCTGCCTGAACAGCCCCTTTCCCCCGCCGTCTGTTCTCACCCATGGACTGTGCTCTGAATCGTGCCAGCACAATTGTTGTTTGTGGTTGGGAGATGAATGGGACTGGGAAGCTGATCTAGAATGGGGATATTGTACTTTTGATCGGATTTTCTCACATTGTTCTGCTTCCTGGTCTAGTTACTGTGCAGCTGCACAAGGAGTGGTGTCACGACAGGAAAGGGAGTCTGGAACACTGGGATTAAATTGAGGTGGGAGCAGATGAGATAGAACTGCTAAACTGGCTCGGCCATGGGAAGAAATGCTCCAGTGTTCCTCATGTTGTGCCTTCTGTAGCATTTGTTGAGCCCGTGCTCTTGTGCTGAGACCAGGAAAGCAGGATTCCTGCTGGAGCTGGTTTCTTGGGAATTGGTGAGGGAATCCATTTCTGGAGCTCGGGGAGCTAGGCAGGACACTGCAACACCTCCTGCTGCAGGTGTGGATGGAGGAGTGTGAGACTGCTCCTGTCTGGGGTTCTCCCATGCTTCCCTACTTGCACCTGAGTGTAAATCATGGAATTGTTAAGGTTGGAAAAGACCTCTAAGACAATCAAGTCCAACCGTCAACCCAGTACCACCACTGTGTTCATCACTAACCACGTCCCCAGGTGCCACATCCACATGGTTTTGAACACTTCTGGGGATGGGGACTCTACAACACTGTCCTGGGCAGCCTGTGCGAGGCCTGACAGCCCTTTCCAGGAAGAAATGTGTGGTGTGGATCAAGGAGTAGGGGAAATTAAGAGAAATTAAATAAGCTTTTTCTTTGGTTCTAAGACTAGTTGGGTTTGTTATTGTCAGTTTTACTCATTTTGGATACTTCATGCAGTTCTGTGAAAGTTGTAGTTTTTTCTGTTACAGAGTCTCCACACATTGGTTGATTCTTTCATCCATGGAACTGCTGAAGTTCAGGTTGGACGGGGCTTGGAGCAACCTGGTCTAGTGGAAAGTGTCCCTGCCCATAGCAGGCGGTGGAATTAGATGAACTTTAAGCTCTCTTTCCACCCAAACCATTCTGTGATTCTTCACTGCAGTTCAGTGTTATAAAGAAGTAGAATTTTCTCATCCTACATTTCTGAGATTGTAGGTTAAGACTTTTCATTTTTTATGAAGCATCTGATCTTTATTTATAAGTTTTCAACAGCATGGTTACCTTCTGGGATCTGTTGACTAAAAATGGTTGTCAGCCTGGAGACTTGATCTGATTTTTTCACTGATAATTGGCTTATGTAGTTTTATTTGAAAATGTATTTCACAGAACCATTTAGGTTGGAAAAGACCTCTAAGATCATAGAGTGCAACTTCTGAATGATCCCCACCTTGTAAACTAGACCAGAGCACTGAGTGCTACGTCCAGTCGGTCCTTGAACACCTCCAGGGATGGTGAAAATGAAAGACAAATAATATGAATAATACTTTGTTTTATACAAAAAGGCAATGGCCTGAGCTCATTTTGAGGTGTAGAAGTGCTGGTATACCCCAGCAGAACTTGGTGAGTGGCCAAAGTGCAGGTGAAGTCAGATGTGTGGTCATGTCTGTGCACTTATCGCGTTTGTTATCTCTGTGTGTATGGAAAGAGTAAACTGAGGAGGTTGGATATTCAGATGAGTTTTGGCTTTCTCATTCACAATTATGTTAGGATCTGACTGAAATGAATTCTCAGACCCAGCTTTGAACAAACTCTCAGACCCAGCATGTGCTAATGGCCACAGAGTAAAATCTTCAGTAACTGCTGTTTGCAAAGCAGGCAGTGCTTCAGCAGTGTTTGAAAGGTAAATGTCCAACTTCAGGTACATTATTTTACTATGCTGTGTTGCTCTGAGGGATCTGTGAGGTGTATATCCCTGCAAGGACTGAGGAATGTTACCACTATTATATAAATACGCTCTGTAAATTGTTCTCAATTCCCCTCCATGACTTGTCCCTCCAGCACTTGGAAAGGTTTTATGGTTGCTTTGTAAATAGTCAGAAAGGGTTTGGGGTCACCTTACAAAGTTTATAAAACTGATGTGATGTGCTGAAGTAATGCAGAGTTTTGATCCTAAAAACACGTTTGAGTTGTGATGAAGCTCAGGGGGTTTGGAAAACAGGGAAGGTGGACAGTGGTTCCTGTTGATGCCCAAATAAGATGAAGCTATGGGGGAGCGAGATTTAAAGAAATCCTAAAAAGTTTTCAGATGTTTGAGTTTCCATTCCGTTTCAGAAAAAGTGACACTACATCCAGTTGTTTCAGGCTCTCATTGTCTGGAGGCCTGACTTTTGTGTGTGTGTGTGGATTCACTCAGCAGAAGAATCAGTGAGCTTGGACAGGACCACTGTGAGGTGATTGAGAATAATCATCCACTGGTTCAGAGCTGCTGTTAACTGGGACAGTTTTCTGCCTTTGCAGTGAGGATCCTTTGTATGGACAGGTGTAAATTCTTACTATTTGGGGCACAGTGGGAGCATCTGGATGCTGACTCAGACCTTTTTTGACTCTTGATTTGATTTTGGATTCAGCAAGAAACTCCACAGTCCAGTTGTATACACGGTGAAGAAATATTTCTTGTCTTCCATTAAGTTTACGCTCTCTTCACTGTAGTATTAGGAATGGGAAGGTCTTCTGGTAATATCTGAGTATGCTTTGTTTCTAAGGGAGGAAAAAGGGTGGCTTTGCTTGGAATGTGTATTCCTATTAAAGCAGATTTACTGAGGAATTTATAATTACAGTTCCTAATGGTCTTGGTTTTATCTCATAAGTAAATGCTGCAGAGCTCAGGAATTGGCCTTAGGTTAAACTTCTGGAAACAGTCAGATGTCCCAGTTGCGGGAGAGGAGCTGGGTGAGTCTCGTGGAGGCAGTGCCAGCTCTGTCACAGTCCTCGAGGCTGGCATGGACCTCCTGAGACCCTTGAAAAGGGACACTTGTTTATCACGTGGGTGTGCCTTAGATATTGACTTTTTGGGCATTCCTGGAGTTCTGTGCTCCAACCACACAAAGCATCTTCAGCAGTTTTCAACTCCTCTCTTCATGTCAGCAAGAGAGAAGGACCTTCTCTCATCTCTTATCTGTGAGTAAGCAGTGCCCAGCCTTAGCAGGTGTGCAGGTCTCACCTAGGAGTAAATCCTACCTTGTTTTTCTTTTAGGGCATCTGAATTCTGGCTGGTGCCATCTGCCTTGCCTTGAAACCCAGCACCAGTGCTTTAATCAGATGGGAAAATAATTTGGTTTCTTATTTTGTGGCCTGAAAGGATTGAGTTTAAGCTTCAGTAATTCAGTTATTTGCTGCTACTTAAGTGAAAACAGTGCTTTTGCAGGTGTGGTAGTGAGGAAGGATTATGTTGGTTAGAGCACATTTGGGTGCTCCTCGCTGTGCAGGTATTTTGATACATTAACACAATAGCAAAAGAATTCCTTTAGAAAGATCAGTGCTCCTGAACCAGGGTGTCTGCAGCCTCCCATAAACCAGGGAGTGAGTCTGTAGCTGATTGTCACCATTTGGAAGGTGTTATAATAGAAATACTCTTCTAAACTTCCTGTAAACCTTTGCCTGTAGTTTGCTGCTGTCAGAGCAGAGGTGGGTTAATCCATATTTAGTTTGATTTGTTACAACTGCGCTTAAGTTTTATGAGCTTGGCAGTTCCAGAGAAGTTCTACCACTGATTCCTTCATTGCTGTCTCCTGATTCTGTTGGGATTTTAGCACTGTAGTGCAACGAGGAATCTTTTATCCACATTTTGCCATTAAATGCCTGTCTTAAGTTCCTACTTGTATCCCAAGGGCCATGTATTTGGAGAACTTGCTTAATGCCTTGAAAACCTGTTTTTGCAAACAACTTGCATGTTTATTTCCCTGAGGAATCCCTTCCAGGGGCATATCCCACAGGTTTACCTGAGCATGCACCTCATGTGCCTGATCAGTTGGTCTGCTGGAAGTGTGTTAGATGTCAGACATTCACCAAAGCTCTGTTTAACTGGACCAAGGAGTGCTGTTTGTTAAACATCATCTTTCTTTTTAAAATCAGTGTTTATAATCAAACACAGTTGAGTTAGAAGTAGAAAGCAAAGTGATGGTAGGAAGCACAAATATTTCTCAGTTTTGGTGATGATGAAAGAAAATACCTTTTAATGGCAGTGTCTGACTAACAGGAGTGAAGGGAGGGAGGTGTAAAGGTGGTGGGCTCCAGATGCTCCATGTTGTGTTAGGAGTTACTGGGACAGGGCAGGTGTCGTGAACACAGCCTTTACACTCAGGTTTATAATGAAAAACTGAACCCAAGAGATGGTGGCAATGTGTTGGAATTCTTTCAGATGCCTTTTATTTTTCACATCAAATATCATGGTACAGACTCTAAAGAAAGTAGTGCCTGTATTTTTCATTGCCACTGTTGCATTTCTTGTTCCACAGCAAACGTAAGAGATGACAAAACCAGCCCCATCAGAAAAAATAGTGCAGACTTGAAAAAGCTGAGAAATGTTGTTCTGAGACCACAGAACATTACAGGTCAGGTGGATTCTGAATTCATGTGTGTGTCCCTGGATTCGATGGTGCATTGCTCCTAAGGAACTGCCTGATTACCTCTGTGTTTCTGGTGAACTTTGATTTTTGAAACAACACCAGTGTTTTAAATAGGTTGATAAAGAGCTATTATTGATATTCTTTGATTGCACAGTGTTTGGGTTTCTTTGAACATTTCAAGGCCAGATTGGACGGGGCTTGGAGCAACCTCGTCTAGTGGAAGGTCTCCCTGCCCATGGCAGGGGGTGGAACAAGATGAGCTTTAAGATCCTTTCCAACCCAAACCATACTGTGATTCCATGATTCCATGATTCTCTGCTCATGTACCTGCAAGTCTGTCAGCCCTGAGTTGTACTGTCTTGTCCACAGTGGTATTCAGAGAGTATTTTTCAGTTCTTGGGTTTTTGTCTGGAGTTTACAACTGCATAGGACAGACATTTCAGTAAGTCATTACTGGTCCATTCCTTGAAGTGACAATTCCTAAATAATGTTGTTCTCTCTTTCTGAAATGTGTAAAATTGGATGCAAACAAGATCCAGGATTTATACTGCCTGTCTACATTTATAAAAGTCCTCTTTGAGCTGTGAATGGGGATGACTGAAACACGGCCAGGAAAGCTTTATTTGACATTTGGAAAAATGCCATAAATAGAATTCAGCTAACACATGCCTTTGTCAGTTGTTGAAATTCAACTTTAAAAGGATTAATTTCTCAACCCTAACCTGCTGTGCAGAATCCTGAATATTGAGATTAGCAGCTTTTCTGAAGATTGGTGGGATACTGCAGGAGCTGGTTCTTGTTCAGTTACGAATTGCTTGTAAAATTGCCTTTTTAATACTGGCATTTTTGGTACTAATACTTGTCCTTCAAAAAAATGAGAGAAACAATTTTTAGCTTTGATTTTTATTTTGAAGTACTAGAAATAATGATACTGTGGAATTGTCCAAGGCCAGGTTAGATGGTACTTAGAGCAACTTGATTTAGTGGAATATGTCCCTGCCCACGGCAGGGGAGTGATATGAGATGAGCTTTAAGGTCCCTCCCAACCCAAACCTTTCCATGATTCTGTGGTATTACAGCTGTGATCAAATTTTAATGACTTCAGTCATTAATAATATATTATTGGTCATCTTTCTCTCAGAAGTGTCCCTTTCAGCAAACTCCTCTCTCCTTCACCAACATACTATAATGTGCATTTTGGGCAGTAACAGCATTTGCAGGCAAGATTTGGATTTTAGTGCCCGGTGATACGTCATCAGCACGCAGTGCTCAGATCCTCTGCTGATTCTTCAGAGTGGAGCTGCACCAACATCAGCTCTGTAATCCTGCAGTTTTCCAGCACAGGCAGCACTGTGGCATCTGCCTTTCCCTACACACGCGTGAAGCCTGTTGGTTTAGGGGTTGCTGCTTTTGTCTGAAGCCAGGGGGAACTGGAAGGAAGATTTTCTGTTTGGCTGTGTAAAACATCCTTGTGTACACTGCAGTTCCTTTGAAAAGCTGCCACTGTTGCTGTAGCAGCAATCCAGCCCTGCCAGGGCTGACAATAACAGGAGCGCCGGCGGGAAGACCTGCTTCCAGTCTTTGCTCCACATCGGCAGATACACTGGGGATGTCTGGCAGGTGGAGGGAATAGTGCTCTGTAGTTTGTTCCCTCTGTCAAGTGAAGGTGACAGAGCATCTGGGAGCTGTGTGGAATACCATGGACAGTGTTGGGGAGTTAGACAGAACACGTAAATGTCTCCAGGAACAGAAGGAATTAGCTTCTATGTATTTTAGATTGCATACTCAATTTGAACTGTGTCCTGTGTTTAGTCATATTCTGAGACATACTCAAAAATATGACATGAAAGAAATGTTTTAGTAAGTGTTACCTGTAGGATTGGGCACTGGGTAAGGTAGATTGGACTGGTAGCCTCGGGAGTTATGCTCTTACTGCGACTCGGCTTCTACTCTTGCAAAAATAGGAGTAATCAGACCAGTAACTCCGTAAAATGTTTTAGGGTGTCTGCATAAAGACTGTTAAGTAGTGTCTGCTGTCCTCCTGCTCAGCCTCACTATGTATGGGCTGCTCCTTGCTCTCTGGCTTTTGCCATGCAGTTACACATTGATTGTCACAGTATTCCAGACTGGTTTGGGTTGGAAGGGACCTCAAAGCTCATCCAGTCCCTGGACAGGGACACCTACCACTAGACCAGATTGCTCCAAGCCCTGTCCAACCTGGCCTTGGACACTTCCAGGGATGGGGCAGCCACAGCTTCTCTGGGCAACCTGTGCCAGGGCCTCACCACCCTCACAGGGAAGGATTCCTTCCCAATATCCCATGTAAATCTATATCCTTAGGGTTTAGTGAGACTTAGCAGTCCTGCGTTAATGGTTGGTCTCAAAGATCTTAAAGGTCTTTTCCAACCTTAGTGATTCTGTGATTCTGTATTTTATCTATTCTATGTAAGCTCAAGCAGGGTCTTCCCCTTATGCTCCGTGGGAAACCTCAACCTGTTTTCAGAGCTGTTTGTTTCCTTTTCCCTGCTGCTGAGCACCTGATGGTAAATCTAGTGAAGTTGCAAAGATTTTAGGAAATGCAGGAGCTATGATAGTCTGTAATATGTCCTAAATCCTCTTGACAGATACAGAACAAAAGCTGATCTACTCTTTGTTGTGTGTTCTTTACTTCTTTCAAATCTTTTTTTGTCACTTTATAATATAAAACGTCTGCTTTAAGCAGAGCTGCCATGGCCTGCAGTTGGGGCGGGTGACTCTCACTTCTGCAAGTGAGAGTTTGGATCTCCTACGGAGTACTCAGAAAAGCCAACCAAACAAAAAAAACAGGAAAAAGCCCAAACCCCAACAACAACAAACCCGCCGCACTGGAGTAGGAAGTGCTTTAGTGGTCACTGACCCGTCTGGGCTGTGCCTGTCTCAGTCTGTTTCTGTTCTGGTTTATGCACTGGGCTCTCTGTCTCTTGTAGTTGCCTTTCTCAGACTCTCAGAGCTTCCTCTGTTGAGCTTCTTACTGAATCCTTGTTATCCTGCTTTGGCTTCCATCTGCACAGTCCCAGTGCCAGCCCCGTTACCGATGTTGCCGTCTCAGGGGGCAGCATCCCTGAGTGTTCCATGGGCTGGGGACAAGCTCCTTTCACTTTCACAGCAGTACAGGTGTGTGATTTAGAGGAGCTGTAGGAATGTTTTGGCTGCTCACTCAAAGACAAAAAGGCACTGCACTGTCATATTTTCACTGCAGGATTTACTCCAGTGGATCCTGAGGTTACTTCTCCCTGTTTAGCCTTGAGAAAGCAAGAGCAGTCACCTCTGGGAGATGTGGACTCTCTAGTGGTTCTAATGCGTGTTGGAGTTGAGGATGCTCTAACTTTTCCGAAGCATATCCTTAATTCTGTGAGGATATTGGGAAGAAATTCTTCCCTGTGAGGGTGGTGAGGCCCTGGCACAGATTGCCCAGAGAAGCTGTGGCTGCCCCGTCCTTGGAAATGTCCAAGGCCAGGTTGGACGGGGCTTGGAGTAACCCGGTCTAGTGGAAGATGTCCCTGCCCAGGGCAGGGGGTGGGACTGGATGAGCTTTGAGGTCCCTTCCAACCCAAACCATTCCGTGATTGTACAGTTCTCTGAACTCTCTGTGCTGTAATAATCAAACTTATTCAATGCTGTTCCTGGGGTCTGCAGGAGGACCTGTTTGTGTTGGATGTATGGAGGGAGCCTGGGGAGGGTGAAGAACTGGAGGGTTCAGCTGGCTCTTACAGGTCCTTCCTGATGGGTGAAATAATTTGCTTCGGAGTCTTCCCACCCCCAAGCTTTTGTATACAGAAAACTCCACGAGGGTCATGTGACACCAACATTTTTAAACAAAGTGAGGCTTTGTTTACATGTTGAATATTTAGAGCTCCCCGTCCCCCCCATCGTTCTTTAAAAACTCTCTGTGAACTAAGCTATTGTCGTGGATTTGGTGGCCTCCAATAAACTCAACCACTAAACTGCGGTGTTTATCATGGACTTCTGAGTAGAACAGAACTTCAAGATAAACACATAAACCAACCACAAGGTCTTCTGGCAGAGGCCTGGATTTTTTAGGCATAGAGTAGATTCTGGTTTTAGCATCTCTTACCCACAAAAGTGTCTGAAAGATTTTAAGTCACGTGTATAGTTTAAATGCAGCTGCCTTTGGAGTGAGGAGTGACAGTCAGGCCCTCAGCTGACATTTGGAACCTTGGTAATACAGGTTTAGCCCAAAACTGTGTCTTAGATTAGCATCATAGCAAGTTTATATATGCGTGTGGGTGCTCTGAACCTGAATCTGCATCCCTAACTGGGGAATATGGACACCATTATTTTTTACTTTATAGTTTCTTCAATTTGCTGAGCACTTATGCTTCCCTTCACTTCCCTGACCTCCCCCCGTGTAGCAGAGGCTACTTGCTGCTTCATGATTTCTAATTGTTTTTTAATCTTAGTTCCATATAAACAACTCTCTTGGCCTGTTTGCTTGCTTGTTTTTTTGATCAGCTTAGCGTACATCATTAGAAGAGATTTCTGCTCGGATGCCACCAGCTGATTAGAGGAGCACACCAAGGTTTTGTGTAATCTCTGGTGTGACTGTCATGTGCTGCAGCAAGGAAATGGCTTTGGAAGAAGCAGCCAAATCTGTGCGGGTATTAAACCATGTTGAGGAGACGGGTATCAGTGGGGATCAAATGGGCAGCCATTCAGTACAGGGAGCTTATTAAAAGACAAGGATTAACTTTGCTGCTGTTCATGAGGTCATGGAAGTGGTAAGGGATTTCCAGGATGTACCTTCCCTTAAAGGCAAAAAAATCCCAGCAGCAAGTGAAAGATGCCCTATCTCTGCCTCTACTGCTGATAATTTGGGTGGTTCTCATTGTCCCTCATGTATTGTTTGTGCTCTACAGATGATTTCCTTGGAGCAGGAAACCTGTCCTTACCTGTTATTCCAGGGGTGGGGATTGAAGGTGTGCTGCTGGAGGAGTCCCTGGCATTAGAGGGGTGAAGTCCCGGGAGCAGATCACCATGGTGGAACAGGCACAGATGAGCTGGAGCAGAGCCAGGGCTGATTCCAATGACCTCCTCAAGGCTGGGCTTGGGGAACAACCTGGAGAAGTGGCATTGAAGTGGGGCTGGGGCTGCAGCCAGGTCCCCTTGTGTTACTTATGGCCTCATTTACCTGCAGGTCAGGGCAGACTTTTCCATGAGGTTTGTGACTTGACTTCCGTGCGTGAAAGTTCTGGGTAGCAGGGCTTTGCTTCAGGTACAGAATAGCAACACTGGGAAGTCTTTGGTGTATCTGAAGAAAATTCTGTAATGTTTAAGGCATTTAGAGGTACTGGCAAAGTGAGGATGTCAGTATTCCTCGTGGATGGGCTTGCTGTTGCTTTTAAACATTGGAAATGGGTATTCTCTGCTGTTGTCTGTGTTCCCAGTGTCACCAGGTGCTGAGTTACAAGCAGCAGCAATTTGGTCAACCAACCAGAAGCATCTCAAATTAATTTACATCACAGAAGTTGGAGGACAGACAAGTTCCGTAACACCCTGAACCAGTTCTAGTCCTACCACAGCACAGGTTAACAGGGCACTAAATTACTAGAAATCACAGTTTTTTAATCTGTACAGCTGCAATTTCTGTGTAGATGCAAGCAGAGAGTCATTGAGGAGTCATGACAGGTGGGTGGCTCAGAAGAACCTTGCCGATGCTGCGTGTGAGGGAATAGTGGATCCTTGTGTACGTGGTTTGCTGTAAGGCTATTAGGAGTGAGAGTACTCCCCATGTTGGGAATCCCTCCTCTGTGGGAAAAGCAGGGCTTTCTTTGGGAGTTGTCCAAGCAGCAGACTCCTCATAGAATCTTACAGTTGTCTCCGCACCCCAAACAGGAAGCAGTTGTGTCATGTTCCCTTTGCTCCCGAAAGCTTAACTGCTCTGTTCCTAAAAATAAATGGAATCACAGCATCCTAATTAGTGAGGAGGAATGTGATGTTGCAGGTCACAAGGTGTGGTGTGTTTCTGAAAGGTCCTGTTATGCTGTGAGGATGAGGATGGGGTAGGAATTTCAGTGGTGGTGGAGATGGGGGAAGGCCGAAGCACTCGGATTTTGGTGTGGGCCCAGATATCTGTAACTCAGCCTGGTTAGGCTGTGTGTAGAAATCCAGAAACATTCCTATCAAAGTGCAACTGTGTGTGTGCACTAAGGGGAAGTGAGTAAAACAGGAGGAGGGAGAGCTTGTATAACTTGACCATCGTGAACCACTGACCTTTTGCACTTGCATTGCAGTATCACCACATCAGCCTCACCTCCTGTTTTTTTCTACCTTCTCAGCATTATTTTTCCTAAATCTTTCCAAGGCCTCTCCTCTCTCCCCCAAAGACAGAGCTTCTGTCATCAGCTGCTGGGACTGATCCAGATCCATGTTGACCCAAGGATATATTTTGTGTGGATGGATGGCCATGTGTCCAGGCCTGCCATAGACACCTTATGTGCAGTTGATTTAACTTAAAATGAACCGATTTCAGAGATTCAGGAAATAGTTTGGATTGGAAAGGATTTAAAACTCGTCTTGTCCCACCCCCTGCCCTAGGCAGGGACACCTTCTACTGTCCCAGGTTGCTCCAAGCCCCGTCCAGCCTGGCCTTGGACACTTCCAGGGATGGGGCAGCCACAGTTGCTCTGGGCAACCTGTGCCAGGGCCTCACCACCCTCACAGGGAAGGATTTCTTCCTAAAATTTCTTCATTATTTTTTATTAACATATAAATTCTGAATGTTTTGTGCAGGTTCAAGCAGTACACAACAAAATCCTGTCTTCCTCAGATGTCAGGTGCTGTGGTGTTGGATCCTGATTGATGTTTGTTGCAGTTCTGGTCCATATAACCATGTGAAATAGAATTTTCTGGACCGTCAGTGTAACTGGCAGGAAGATCAAAGTTCCAAGCAGCTGATCTCAGATGAGAGATTATGGGGGCAGGATAATCGGATAAAGGGCAGTTGAAGAAATTTGACACTTAAAATACTTTTTATAAATCTGCTGTCCCCATGTGTCCTTGAGTTCAGGGGCAGAATTTGCAAAGCTGGGCTTGTCTAAGTGAGATAATTTGAGGAAAGATAGGAGATTTGGAAGTTTACTGTAGATAGGATGTCTAATAACTGATTACCTAAGTGCACGTGAGGGTTTGTGTGAGGAAATGAGTGTGTGGGACTCCTGGCTGATCATTAGTGTTTTGTTATCTTTATATTTCATAATAAAACCAGTCCTGAAACACGTGTTCCTTGATTCCTTTGTGAAGAAAGAAAATGTGATTAAGGAAGATGTTGAGTATAAGTGGAGCTACTTCTACAAAAAAAACCCAGAAACTTGAGCTCAACTAATCTATTTGTCAGGGGAATTTAAATCAGCAATAAATTACAAGACATTTAGTGCTGTCAGACAGCTGAAACTTCCCTCGTTGATTCAGCACTGGCTGCTGAAAGCAGGAATTCTGTCTGCGCCTTTTTTTTTTCTTGCTAATTATGTAGAAATACGTAATGATGCTGAAATGCTATTTTTGCCTTTCAATGTAATACTGCATTTCCATAGCAGCCTTTCCCTTTAGTGGGTGTTTTCCACATAAATCAACGTAAAGTTACAGCAGGAAGTTTCAGATAGTGTTGGAGAGTGTGCACACGTGTGTAAAACGTGGCAATGGAGGGGAGCTGAGCAATGGCTTCAGCTTTTAAATCCAGTGTCAGGCGGGGAGGGAGCTGTATCCTCTGGGGAAGAATTAGTTTCCTTGCGACAACTCTCATGTTTCTGGAATTTGTCAGTTTTTGCTTTAATGCTATTTATAGTGCAGCATATATAAACATTGGCCTGTGTTTAGGTGAAAACACAAAGTTTCATTTGAAGTCTGATGTGTGTAGAGCAGGTTTGTGGCTGCAAGAGTTCTTAAAGGTACCCAGGCACTTGGGATTCCTCAGGGAAGTGTTGAAAACCAGTTCAGTAAAGATGTGTTTTAGGCTGTGAAGCTGCATCTGTTCTGAGAAAAGCCAGGAGAGTTGTTTTTCTTCTGAAAGTTTGGATTTGACCATAAGCTTCTGTTATTTGTTCACAGATTCATGGAATAGTTTGGGTTGGAAGGGACCTCAAAGCTCATCCAGTCCCACCCCCTGCCCTGGGCAGGGAGATCTTCCACTATCCCAGGTTGCTCCAAGCCCTGTTCAACCTGGCCTTGGACACTTCCAGGGACGGGGCAGCCACAGCTTCTCTGGGCAACCTGTGCCAGGGCCTCACACCATCACAGGGAAGAATTTCTTCCGATCTAACTCTGCCCTCTGGCAGTGGGAAGCCATTGCCCCTTGTCCTGTCCCTCCAGGCCCTTGTCCCAAGTCCCTTTCCAGCTCTCTTGTAGCCTGTTTAGGCACTGGAAGATCTCTCTGGAGTCTTCTTTTCTCCAGGCTGGACATTCCCAGCTATCCCAGCCTGGCTTCAGAGCAGAGGGGCTCCAGCCCTTGGAGCATCTCTGTGGGCTCCTCTGGACTTGCTCCAACAACTCCATGTCTTCCCCATTCTGTCTTTAATTGTGTGGTTTTGATCTCTTTTCCTCCTCATGTGTTACCCAGGAGACCTAAAGTTCCTTCCTAAGAACTTGCACCATCCTCTCGTATTTACAGCCCCCAAGGTTAATTCCAGCCTCTTGTGCAGGTGTAGGGCTCAGCTCCAGCTTTAGCTGTGCTCTCCAGGTGTATCAGGATAAAAGCTGGGGGTCGTAGTTTAGTCCATGTTTCAAGTAACTTGGTGTTTATCAATGAAGCATGAAATTAAAGATTTGCTCTTAATGGTCTTGTGATCTTTGGGAATGTGCTTCAGTTCTAATGCTGGCTTTTCCTTCCCTCCCTCTTTATCATATTGTTGGAATTATTCACAAAGATTAGAATTGTGGATTACTGCAAAAGTCATGTGTTCCCTGCGGAAAAAATATTCTGTGGGTGTTTTGGATCTGAGCATCCCTTTAAAGCAAAGAGCTTGACAGAACTTTCGTCACTTGGAAAGTTAAAAATAAATTTCTTAAACAAAAAAAAAATCCCCAAGAACCAGCCCAAAGAGAAAAGATCACAATTACTTAGTAACTTGGGATTTGGAAAGGAGCTTTTGTAATCTATACCGAATATTTTATGAGTCATGAGCAACTCGCTTCTCAAAGATAACTTCTTGAGGGGAAAGGAATGGAAGTATATGTGTTTGTTCAGTTTATATACGAAATACAAAGGTTTCTTTAGTTACATGCACACACACACTGTTGCAATCCCTTATTTTGGGGCCCCTCACTACACATTGTGAGTAGCAGCAGCCCCGAACACCTGTCTGTGATTCTACTCCCCTCCTGCGGGCTGTAGTGCCAGTGCCAGCCTGAGTAAAGGCCAGGGCTCATTTACCAGGGGTTGTACAAACTGCTGCACTCATGTCTGAGGAAATGCTAATGCAGCTGCTGCTCTTTGTAGTAAAAAGTGTGAACAAGTGTTGCTGGGTGTGTATCTACCTGGGCTTTGTCTTATGTGCCTCATTTTTTACGTCCTAATGCAGTTAAAGCTTTTTAGTCAACTCTGTGACTTTTCTGATTTTTACAGAATTGCTGTAAAAATTACAAATATGTTTTACTTTAGGATCAATTGAGTATAATTGTTGCTTTGTAAGGGGGGAAAAAAGCCTTCAAAAACTGAGCTTTCCATATCTGTCTCAAGCACCTAAATAATATTTATAAGAATTTCCTATAAAGGAGAAGTAGGGCAGTGTTACATGGGTTGTTGGGAAGAAATCATTTTCTGTGAGGGTGATGAGGCCCTGGCACAGGTTGCCCAGAGAGCAACTGTGGCTGCCCCATCGCTGGAAGTGTCCAAGGCCAGGTTGGACAAGGCTTGGAGCAACCTGGGATAGTGGAAGGTGTCCCTGCCCATGGCAGGGGGTGGGACTGGATAAACTTTGAGATCCCTTCCAACCCAAACCATTCTGGGATTCTAAGACTTTATAGGCTATTCTGGGGATGATGGTGCTTAATTAGGCTTTTTTCCTTTGGATGTCAGTTGCACAGTTGGAATTCTGAGAGCAGGTTTGTCTGTGATTCTCACCTGATGTGCTGTACATGCCCTCAGCCCCTTTGTTCTGGGTGAGAACAGTTTCTGTGGAAGTCCATGAATTATTTCTTTGTTTGAACAAGTTTGTGTCCTTTGTTTCAGTCTTGAGAATGTGTGCCTTAATGTTTGTTTTCTGAAAGAACTGTTTTCCATGCTGTTAAGGTTTCCAAGCGCTTAATGTAACTTTTCCCAAAGGTTCTGAAAGGGTTGGGTTGTGGTTCGTATCTTTTAGGCAAAAACATTATTTCTTTTCTTGTACTGAACGCAAATAACTTTTTGATTAAATCCTCTTTGTTCAACAGAATCTGTCTATGACCTTCTCCCAAAGGAGCTGCAGTTACCACCTTCCAGAGAAACATCCATAGCATCCATGAGCCAAACAAGCGGTGGCGAGGCAGGTTCGCCGCCTCCAGCTGTAGTTGCTGCTGGTAAGGACTCTCCTTTATTCTGATGCTTTCTTAAGGTTTGTAACGTTCTGGCCAACATGAACAGTGCTGGCAAAGTTTTGAGTGTAAAAAAGAGCTTGTGGAGAAGTAACAGAGTTCATTCTAGGAGGATTTAGGTGATAGCGTTAAACTGGGTGATCAGAATTACCAAGTATTTTATGTAAATGGTTGCTGTGGTTTTTTATATACATCTTCATAAGAAATAAATTCTCTTTTGTGCTGCTCTGTTATGCCACACGGGCTGTTAACTCCTAGAATGCACTCTGTCTTCTGAGGGGATGAATCCCTGTTTGGAACTAAAGCAGAATGCTTAGTAAAAGTGAATTCTAGGTAGGATAAAAATGGAATGGGAGATGACATTTTGGACCATGAAGCTTTTACCAAAAGCTAAGGAGGAAGAGAGGTCATGTTTTCCTTTGAGGCCTGAGGAAGTGTAGTATTTGAACTCCTTTCACACACAGCTCTAGTGTGATGTGTTACATTATATCCTCATGTACTTGAGGATTTTGTATGTCAGCTGGAACTGCTGTAAACTGGTCAGTTTAGTTTTTTCCTAATTGACAATATATAAAAATAAGGCATGACCTTTTAATCTTTCTCTTACTCCCAACCATGTTTTAGACTTTAAAGACTCTCATTGATCTTCGTTAAACACAAAAAAGTGAGGGTTTAAGGACAAAGATCTGATTTGAGATGTTAGCCTCAGTGCTGGTTTGCATCTGGAATTCTTCTCGTTATCCTGTATATATTAGTAAATATCTGTGCATTGAGGAAAAAAATACCATTTTTCTCCCTGTAGGTGCATCTTTTGTTTGTTTTTTTTTTTTCATAATTCGATTCCCATATTTCTTACAAGGTCATGTTCCACTTTCCTAATTGGCCTGAAATTGTTTCTTGAGAGAAAAATGTCTGTTTTTAAGATAAGGATTCAGATAGCTGTATTATTCCTTTTTCTCTCTCTCTCTGAGTTCATATGCATAAAATGTTTGTGTGAGAATGTTTCCCAGATTTGCATGGTCCAGGAATCCTGATCAGAACCTGAAGTGGTTGTAGACTTGTCAGAGAAACTTTACAGCACTGCTCACCATTCATGTTTTGCCAGACCTCTCCTGAGAGAACCTGTGGATTTAACTGTGCACAGTGGAACTTGGTCATTGAAAGAATTTCATGGTTTATTATATTGAAAGGATTTGATGGTTTTATATCACTTACTAAAAAAGTAATTTGGGCATGTATTTCTAAAACCAAGATGCTTAATGATGGGTTTGGTTCGCAGACAGCAGCAACCAAATCTTGTAGAATCATCTATCTGAAAAACAAGTGAAGAAAAAACCCCACAAACCCTGTTACACTATAAATCCACAGACAGACCTGAACTGCTAATTAATTCTGTATCTAACAGAAAAGACTTAAAAACTTGAATGGAACTAAATGTCTGTTACCTCCAGGTATTTAGTGTCTGCTAACAGCCAGTCCAGCCCCTTTAAAAAAATTAAGAAAGACTTAGGTGTGTTTGGGTTAAACTGCAGCACAAGAACAAAAAAATGCAAAGATTAGTGTTGAGGTGTTTTGTTAACCCTGAAAGGAGACCTGCTTGTTCTCCTACAAGCACTTTTCAGTGTCAGAGACTATGTTGGTTCACAAAGACTGAGCTGATGCCAAATTGAGAGGTGGGGATGTTCAGCCTGAAGAAGAGAAGGCTCCAGGGAGACCTTATAGCCCCTTGCAGTGCCTAAAAGGGCTCCAAGAGAGCTGGGGAGGGACTTTGGAGCCAGTGAAGTTCCTGGATGCATTAAAATCTGGATCAGAAGCATTAAAATCTGGATCAGAAGCATTAAGCACAAGCAGCTACACTTCTCCAAATTGTTAAAATTGTGATTAGAACCCCCAGCCAACCTGACAAAACCCCAGACAGAGCAAAGACCAGTTCTGTTTTCAGTGCTGATGACACTGCCCGCTAAGCAAGAGCCACGTTGAATGTGGCAGTGTTTGTGCTGTGTTCTTGCTGTAGCTGTACCATGTTTGTAGATAAAAGGGTGTTTCCCTGTTTTCTTTATTGTTTTAGGATTTCTTCAGTGTCTTTGAAAAGTTGCCACCACTTTTTCAAGCCCTGTCACCATGTCTGGAGTAGTAACAAGAGGTCTGGCTGGGCTGGGCTCTGATTTCTTAAAAGGAAAATCAACCCAGGCTTTGTGCATGCCTAGTGATTATACAGGGAAACAAATATATATTTTACATTCATATTTTAAGAGTGACTATTCATTTGCATACATCAAGTGCTTACTTTTAGACTGTAGGCAAATTTTTGAGGAGCTGACACTGTAAAGGAACAGGGTGAGAAGGAAGGACTTTGGCAACCTGGTGTTCTGTATCTGAAATATTTCCCTTGTCTTGTGTAAGTCTTTCTGGTTTTAATTTTTATGTCAGCTCTTAATTTGCTCTAAGACCTCCTTTTTTGGGAAATGAGAGGGAAATGATGGTTCAGTCTCCACAGTGTTGTAGGTAATCTCATTTAGTCATTTTTAAAAGAAAAGAAAGAAAAGGCTAATTGGAACTGCAGGCTGCAGTGTGTGTAGAAATCATTTCCAGATATGATTACTCTGGATAATGAGAGAATTCTGTGACAGAGAATGATCCAAAGTGGTGAGAGCTTTTTACTATTCCTGTAGTAGTTAACACAGTTTGTTCTCTGCTTCCCAAAACACAGAGTAAGGCAATATCTGGCTGAAATTCAGCTTACTCGAGACTTTTCTGTCACCTTGCTTTGGGGTTTTTGCCCATATAAACTGAATTATAGGTGAGAAATACTGCTGCAGTTAAGTCCTGGTTTTTTTGGAGGAGCAGGATGGGCTGCTTTTAGCAGTGATGACCTCGCAGGGACAGACTTCTGGTTCTTCTTCCATTTGGAAATTTGTTTTGTGATTTACAGAACAGTTGTAAGAGTATGAAAATGGAATGTTGCTGATTGGATTTTCATTAATTTGTTAATAGATGTATATCTCCTATTCATTAATCCAGACAAAAGAGGTGTTACCCACTCTCTGAATATCAAACAGGCAAGTGTAATTTCTTAGAACTCTGGGATTTTGAGCTGCTGTCTCAAGCTTTTAATTCTGTCGTTCTTCTGGAAAGCAGAAGGGAGGGAAAGGATCTGCTTTTACCTCTGGAAACCGTTCTCTGTGCTCACTACTTGAATTACAAGTGTCTTTGTTCAGGGGACAGGAAAAGAAGGATTTTGCCTGGTGCAGCGGCATAAACACATTAAATATGAATCATCTTCCAGACTCTTGAATTGCATGAGGGTGTCATGCTGAGAAATGTCATTGTAAGCTGTGCCTGGAGAACTCTTACATGAAATAAATGTGCCTGATGCTTTCCTCATGCTTCTGCAGAGTGTGAGCTCCATTTGCAAGGAGGGATGTTTGAGTCTCTTCAGTTGGTTCTGAAAGGTTGAACAATTTTTGGGTGTTGATCAAGACACATTGAATCTCCAAATGCTTAAAATTCACTCTGCTAATTTAAGTCCTTTCTCAAAGGACTGGTAGGTAACACCTGATTCTTGTGTTTTGGGGATGATCAGGAGTATTTTTGACCATATTCTTTAAACAAGTGTTGCTTTTCCATCTTTTATCTCCAGTACCAGGAATGCTCAAACCTTCTGAACCTTAATGAACTGTTACAGAAACTCCCTTCCTGCTCCTCATCCCTTGTTCTTCCTGCAGCAAATCTTGGAATAAGCTGCTTCAGTTTGTTGATCTCTCAAACTGCTTTCCCACAGAGGCAAATATGTATATATTTCCATATTTTTTATATTGCTCTTTAGTTTCCAGTTCCTAATCTCCAGTGGTTTTCTCCAGAGTGGTGTTCTTGCTGTAACAAAAGGGGAACAGATTTTATGCCACTGAAATGTAATGTATTTACTGATCTCTTTTTTTTTTTTATGCATTCTCCACATCGGGATACAGTTAATCTGTGATGTAGTGAGGTTTTCTGGCTCCCAAACATCCGTGGTTGTATCCTTGGAGAATATTAGGTAAATGATAAAGCTTTGCCTTTTTTTCATCAATTTCATGCTTTTTTTTATGCTGCTTCTTAATTAAAGGGACAATCTGCTTGTCCCAAACAGATGTAATTGGCTTTTTTGATCAGAGTTGTTACTGCAGTATTGCCATTAGCATTTTTGGTTATTTTAATTATGAAAATAAGGCTTTACTTCTCAATTGCTACTGTAGAGATATGGATAAGGTTACCTGAATCATCTCTGGGGTGGACACTGGGTGCTAAAGGCTCATGTTTTCTGCTGCCAAAATAAGGCTTTTTCAACATTCTCAAACTAAAGATTCTAATAAAGCCTCAAAATGGAGATGGGTTTGTTTTGGTTTGGTTTTCCCTGAGTGGCTAGAGCCAGGCTTCTTCATTTTTATTTTTAATGAAAATATTTTGTCCATTTATCATCCTTCCTGGTGTCATTAGTCAGTTTTTCCTGTTGATGCAGAGATAATGACCAGAGATTTCAAAGGGGATCTCAGTGCTGGTACCAGTTCTGTTATCCTGGCCTTGTGATTGCTCGTTGTAAACAAATGAGCAGAAAAAAATATTCTTCTTTGTAGTTGACCTCCAATGCCTGTAAAAATTTCCATTTCTTTGTAGGCTTTTCTCTTCCTCTTCCTACCGCCCTCCCAGTTGGAAATGCCTTCCTGTCATTTCCTAGGAGGATGTCTTCCAGGGATTTCTGTCTGCGGCTTCAGCCATGGGTCAGATACTTCTCTCTTACAGAATGAATTTCAACCAGACCTCAATGCTTGTTAAAAGCTCATCTTCCTGGTGCTGTGCATTGGTTTGAGTGTTTCTTCTGGAAGGACCGTGTCAGGAGAGGTTGGGCTGCGATTAGGTTCAGCTCAGGGGAGTGGAAAGGTTCCTTCATCGTGCTAAAGGGTCTCCTGGTGACAAGTCACAGCTGGGAAATGCCAAAGAAAAAGTTTTGCTTTCTGTTTCCATTTTGTGGAAACTCTTTAGACATGTTATCTGCAGTTCAGTTAGAATGTTCTAGTAGTGTGGAGTTGTCTGTGTGTTAAGTGCATTCCTACTCCATGAGCTTCCTTAGAATTCCATATAAAGGATTGTATCAGTGTACATGTCTAGTTCATATCTTCTTCCTAAATTAAGATAATTTTCAGTCTTCCTGCATTTCAAATAGTCAGTAAACCCAATTTTCCAGAACTGCTCAATCAAACACAAGTTGTTACATTATTCCAAGAGATTTTTTTACAATTTCTTGCATTAAATGACTCCTGTTATTAGGTCAGAAAGACTTGAGAACTACTTCCTGACAAGAGAATTCCCTGTTCCTTAAGGAATAGTTGAAAACCAAGACTGTGAGGGTCAAGAACAGTCCTATTTGGGCACCTCTGTGCTGTAGCAGTACTGAAGGTGTTGTGAACACCATGAGGAGTTCTGAATTTCTTAGGAAAAAAAACCCCACTCTGTATTTAAAAGATAAAATAGTCTGTCTCTTAAATTGAGGTTCTTTGCCAGATCCATCAATCCTGACTTCCTCATACAGGGTACAGTTGGGGAGAGAGCTGATGAGTGACAGGTAGAGCTTGGAGAGCAGCTGAGATTCCCAGAGTTCTGCCTGCTTGGAATCAGCCTTTTAGCTTTGAGTGGGAAGGATCTAAGATCCGTGGAATTGGTGTGTGTGAGCCACTAACAAAAGTTCTACTTAGATACCTAAACTTGAGTGTTAATTGAATAATGGGAGTAATTTATAACAAAACCATTGATTAATGTATTTACCCAAAGTATAATAAATACACTGCTTGGGTCAGCATGGGAATGTAAAGGGGAATTTACACTGTGGGGCTTAATGTAAATTAAATTAACCTACCTATCTTGAATCTGAGTGTGTTTAATAACTGGTGAATTGGATTGCTTTATGATATTTGCTGGGATGCTAGTTTTTTTCTCTATTAATACACTTAACTTGCATTCTAGCTTCGCCATTCAGAGACAGGCATCGAGTGGTGGGTTGTGTGACAGTGTCTGTCAATAGTGAAGACAAATAGTGCCAGAGACACTTAACCCATCCAATCTCACCCAGGGTATAGGTCGGTCTTGTTTTCAGACTTCTTCATAAGTCTCTTTTCTTTCTTTCTTTTTTTTTTTTTTTATTATTTTTAATTTTTTTTGTTTTATTTCTGAATAGTGGATTGATACTGATTTGAAACTAAAGTTTTTGGAAAAAGTTTTTGACATGACATCAGTAATACAAGAAGAAGAAAAGTAGAACCCCAAGTTTGGCATGTGAGGTGTTGAAAGCAGGTTTGCAGCCACTTTGTAAGTTCTGGGTTTTACCTTTAAAACCTTTGACAACACAAGGGTTGATGGGGGAAATTTTGCAGTTTCCTTCTGGGTTTGCCCTGAAATTGTTCTTCTGTATCTAGGGGTTCAAATAAACCAATTAACATACAAAATCTCATCAAGAAAATGACGTGTTGGATAAATTAATACATTTATTAAAAGTTGTACTTCACATATTAAACTTATACACCACCTAATTCTCACCCTGGGGTGAGTTTTCATTTTGGACACTCGTTTTCTGCACAGAGTGTAGGGGATTACGTGGGATGCAGGGGAGGCCCTGAGAGAAAAATTAGTTCTTTAATGGCTTTTTGCTTGTCCTGGCTGTCCAAGCACAGGTGGCTGAAAAACTTGTGAAACCAGAAATATCTCCAGTTTATTTGCCTTTGCAATTTTAAACTCTCCAGCCTGGGAAATTACTTACTTTTGCAATTAAAAAAAAAAGGTCATCAGGACACTGTTTGTTTCTTTTTGAGGACTTGATAATCCTTGTTGTATTTAAGGATATTTGAAAAGAATGAACAAGAATTTCATGATTGGCTCCACAGAAATGTTACCTAAAAAGACTCTCTCAGTGCCAAGTAGTGATTTTTTTTTTCTCTCCTGCCTTTCAGACCTTTTTCTTAGAGGCTGAATGCCTTGTTTGTCTTCACAAGAGAGTAGGATATGGAAAATCTGTCATTGCCTTAGTTGCTAATGCAGGAGGTAAAAAATTTTTGTTTTATGGTACTGGAAGGAAAAAGCCTGCCCTGGTTTCCTCACAGGGAGCAAACCTCTTTACTATGTGTTCCCTTAGTTTTAGGCCTGATATTCTGCCTCTTTTAGGGAGAAAAAGCTTGTAGGACAGGCAACAAAATCTGAATTACTTATTTCAGTTCCCTTACGTGTTACAGCAATGACAACAAAGAGATTCGGGAGGTTTAGTTTCAACAGTGATCACAGTTGCTCTAATGTGAAATATTCCTTTCTCTCATTTTTTATTGAAAAAAGGAAAATACCCACTTTGTGATGCTGGTGAACATTCCATTTCTAATCCTGAGGCTGCACATTTGCCATGACAAGCACTTGGCTTCTCTTCAGTGTTGTTGCTCTGAAAGCAAGTTTGATTTCGAGGCTGTGTTAAATTAAATATATTCAGTCTTCTATTGCAAAATGTACCTACTCATCTAAAAACCATATCTTTGTCATTGCACGCACTGTTAAATTGCAAATAAAAGAGCCACCTGTAACAATTCCCATTAATATGTGTCTAAAGAAAGTAAAATAACAGGAGCGCTCAAAGTATGTGGCAAAGGTGTGTGTGTGTATGCTCTCACCTTTTAGAGCAGCACCAGCTAAGTTAGAATAACTGAGGGTTTTTTTTTTTCCCCCAAGAAATCTCCATTGGGTGTCAGATACAAATGTCCCTGGCTTCGGAATAAAATGAGAAAACGAAATGGGAGCCATGTAAAATACAGTTAATTCATTACAGTAACTTGGTGAATTCTTATTTGATTGACCCAATTTATTTATTAGTTCAAAGGAAGATGAGTTGGCTCAAGGCCTGCAGACTGAGAAAACATAGATTTCGTTATGTTTCTTAGTATTTGCATAACTTAAAATGTTACTGAAGCAATTACTAATTTATCCCCCCAAACAGATTTTAAATTTGTGTCTTTGACTGTTCCAATACAGCCAGTTTATTCCATTTGCTATAATATTTATCATACTTTCTTATATATGTTTACTTATTTTAACTGAGGATACAGTGGCCTTTACATTCTTTAAAACACTTGCATATTTATGGGTGGTAATGGCAGTGCTTTATTATATAAGGCTAAAGAGAGGTTTTCTTGCCATTACTGCTTAATTCGGGATTTATTTCCATAATCTAATTTTGTCATTCCAGAGGGGTGTCTCTGGTAAATGGAGGAGAATGTAACCAATTTATAATGGACAATGTTTATTTAATTTTAAAAAGTATAAAACCCCACATACACATATTCATACATATAAATTCCTCTTAGCTTCTAGGGGAAAAAAAAAGGAGGAGAAACTGTTTTGGAGAGGGGTAGTGAATGGTAACACCTTCAGTATTGCACAATGCTGCACCCTAAAACAGCACTGCCATCACGAGCTCTTTTAGCTTTGTGCTCAAAAGCGTTTTATTTAGTGATGTATTTATTTTTTTCCCTAGGAGAGTGAGGGAAAAGTGCAATCCTGGCCAGGAGATGCATTGAAGCACTTGCTGAGCGGGGTGAGCTCAGTGCTTGCTGTGCCTGTTCCATGCAGAACATGTTCTGGTTCTCTTTGAGGGTGTCAATGATGAATGGAAACTAATTCAATTTACCAAAACAAACATCCCCAATAGCAACGGGCTTTCTCAACTCAAAGTGGCTGCAAATCAGCTCCTAAATATTGTCACTGAAATGAATATCTAGATTTAATAGTTCTTGCCAATCCTATAACTGTTTTTGAAAGAAGCATTGCATTAATGCATGATATAGAAAGGAGAAATTTGCCTTTAAATTGGAATGCAAAGTGACTGAATTGTCCAGTTTCAGCCACTGTATTTGCCAAAGAACAAACTGGGAAATGGAACTGGTATCATTCAGCTGCTCCTGGTTCACTGGGAGGTTTGGGGAAGGTGATAAAAGCAGAATAGTTTATCGATAAACTGTAATGGCCACTAAATTTTACAGTCTGAAGTGATGTAGCTTTGCTTTTACATTCATTTAGCACAGAAAAACTGTAAAAAAACCAGTTTAAAAATTCTTTATCATCAGTCATTGATACCACCAGTCATTCCAAGTAGGTGGATTTATGGTAAGGTTGGCTGAGTTTTACTGTTAACTAAATATATATCGTGGCTGAAAATACTTTATTCTGCTACTTTTAACTAGGTAAAATGGGATAAAATAGTCTGACTGTCCCTAAACCTTTTAGACTTGGGAGTTTAACATAATATTTTGGATTTTAAAAAAAATCCCACGCAGCAAAAAGGAAAACATCATATTCTTCTTAATGATAGGGGTTACCTGCCTGACAGCAGTAACTAGCTGAACAAACACATTGTATAATTATGTATATATTTAATGTACAATGTGTTCCAAAATTAGGTTATTTCAGTGGTTCTGGTTTATCAGGTGTGGGCAGCAGTGCAGAAATACATAAACCAGGATGATCTTCCCCCAAGAAGCTGAAATCTGACTATAAAATTCAGTTCAGTTATTCCTCAGTGAGCTACAGGTGATTGAAATAAATAAATAAATAAAGCCCTACATTTGCCCATCCTGCTTCCTCTGGAATGTTTAACCCATGTATTCAGCTGATTTGTCCATTAAAATTCTTCCTTGGCAGCAGTTATGGTGTTCTCCAGAAATCTTCAGGGGTTTGTTTTAATAATTTCTAAGCCAGATTGAGCTGTGAGACCTCTGGAGACTTCACACGGTGTTGGAAATCTCCTGCTTAATAGGAATTTTTCAGAGGTCTGTCCCAAGCTGTCTCTGTGTATGGGACTGTAAAGTCTGAGAGAAATCAGTCTCAGTGACTGGAAAAGTCAAATTACAGAAATTCCCTGTCCTTGGATCAGTGTGTCACCAACACAGATGTTTCAGCCCTGTTTTGAACCTTCACAATCCACAGCTCACTCATAGTGACTGATACCAGTTCCATTTTGCCTACCAACTCAGTTGATTTTATATTTTATTTCTCATTTATGATGGAATAATCAGCAGCTCTTTTTCTCATTTATTTTCTCATATTTTTATTCCAGGATTTGCCTCTGAAGCAGGGAGTGTCTGCATTAAAAATGACCTGTAGTTCTCTGCTTCATAGGTTAGAAACTTATTTTAATATTTTGTGGCTAAGCACAGTCCCGTCTTTTTCAAAAAAAAAAATTTAAAAATTTCCAACAATAAATGGTTTAATTGGCATTGAATGTGGATTTATAAGCATTTTGCTTTGGGGCTATTTTAGATGAAATGGCTTCTACACCAATAATTAGTCCAGCTGAGGCGATGAAAGCTCTGTTTACTCGCAGCCATTTGTATGAATTAACATTAAGTCATAAAAATTTGATTACAGTGGATCGTGCTAAGGCTCGTTTGGACATTTCCAAAGTATTGGCTAGGCTGTGTTGCTTTAAGCACTTCCATTCTAAAACGTAACCAAATTCCAAACATTTCTTGGGGGAAAGCAATCGGTTCCTAAATCACCTTGATTTCTCTGGGACTGCTATAGCCAGCACAGCCCCCGCCGCGGCTCCGGTATTTACTTGTGAATTGTACACCGCAGATGCTTCTTCAGCTCCTTCCTCTTCCTCCATGGGCGGTGCTTGCAGCTCCTTTACCACCTCTTCCAGTCCTACCATTTACTCTACCTCAGTCACCGACAGCAAGGCTATGCAAGTGGAGAGCTGCTCCTCAGCCGTGGGGGTAAGTACCCGAGGGGTAAGTGACCAGCAGATAACCAGTAACACAGCCCAGCAGCACCAGTCAACGCCGCGGCGCCACACAGTCCTGTACATCTCGCCACCACCCGAGGACCTGCTGGACAACAGTCGGATGTCCTGCCAGGATGAGGGCTGTGCACTGGAGTCAGAACAGAGCTGCAGTATGTGGATGGAGGATTCACCCTCCAACTTCAGTAACATGAGTACCAGTTCCTACAATGATAACACTGAGGTGCCACGTAAATCGCGCAAACGCAACCCAAAGCAGAGGCCAGGGATCAAACGCCGAGATTGCGAAGAGTCCAACATGGATATCTTTGATGCCGACAGTGCCAAAGCGCCTCACTATGTCCTTTCTCAGCTCAGCACGGACAGCAAAGGCAACTCAAAAGCAGGAAATGGGTTGGTATCTGCTTTTTTTTTGTTTTGTTTTGTTTTAAGAAAAAAGTTCTATCTCCATATGTAAACCCAAACTAATAAAAGTCCTCTCGTGCCCTGGCCAATGTTCTTTTCGGGTTCTCACATAAACCCCCTCCCTTCTCTGCTGTCCTTGCCTTGTCCTAGCCCAGCATAAGTTCTTCTTTCCCCTCAAAGCTGTGGCTGCCCCATCCCTAGAAGTGTCCAAGGCCAGGTTGGATGGGGAGCAACCTGGTCTAGTGGAAGGTGACCCTACCCATGGCGGGGGGGTGGAACTGGATCTCTTTAAAGTTCCTTCCAACCCAAACCATTTCATAATTCTGTGCTAAGATCTCATTAGACTTGTTAATCTTTATTTAGAAGATAAAGCTAAACTTCCCTGCAGCAATTAAACTCAGCACTGATGAGCTCATTTGTGTTCTTTAAGTGAAATTCCCGAAAGGCCACACAATTCCATTTATAAAATAGCAGTGAAAATGTATTTAAAAAGAAAGGCGGAGTGGAGTGGGCGCACCCTAAATGTGAATGGTTTTTTGCAGGATTTTATGTGAGGATTTCAGTCTGTACAGTTCACCTGCTTCTGTTTGTCTCTTTATTTATCAAATAGAGAGAGGAATGGGAGTAGAAGTTAATGGTTAATGGCTCATTAGGATTTCTCATCATCTAAATTAACACGTGCTTTACTTTTTATGAAATGTTAAGACAAATATGGGGAACCAGATTTTATTTTTGCCTTGTGAACTCACTTCTGTATTTGATTTTTTCAGAAATAAATCTCTAATCCTGTTTCTCTCTGTGCTTCTGGGTCATGTGCGTGTGTCTGCGTGGGCACACCTGGGTGGTGGCTTCTCATCTCCCACTTCACACTGTTCACTGAATGCATTTCAGTAGCTGCTTAAAGAGGAAAAATCCATCAGTTTGCAAGAGTGTGTTGATACATTTCTTCTTTTTATTTTATTTTTTAACTTGTTGCTTCTTTAGTACTTTTAAGGTGGTCAAATGGATAGCTTTGGCTCTTTTATTTGGGGCTTTTTTGGGGGCAGGAGTGTATTTTGTTTTTACTTTTATGTCTGTGCTTGCAGTACGTTCTGATGTTCATCACAGCAACGGGGAATATTAAAATTTGACTGATGGCAAAGATGATGAACTTCTCCCATTCCAAAGGGAAAGAGCCTGGAGTCTGTGTTCCCAGGGTCAGTGCAGTTCCATACTTAAAATTTCACTGTGAGAAAGCAATTCCAAGAACCTTTCCTGAGTGTGCTGGTGCTTCCCCAGGCTCAGCAGGAGGAGTGGAGCTGGATGGGAACACTGAGTTTGCTTGGGGTCTTCTGGGGTCTCCACACAGGCACCGCTCTATCCTTGGCTGCTCTGGTTTTCACCAGCCAAAATAGATGATAATAAAGTAAAATATTAGTACCTGGTAGAGCCCAGGAAGCTTGGAATGAGGAAAGTGCCTCCCCCAGCTCCTGGGGACCAGGCTCTCCCTTACACAGGGAAAAGCTTTATGGAAAAGCAAGAACTGTGCGACTGTAAATGTGATCTCGGGGCAGAAAAGGGAGATTTAGTAAACTCTGGAATGATACATGAGGTCTCAGTCTAAAAACAGAACAAGTCTGTAACATCCCTGAAAACTTCAAGGGTGAACAGTGAACAGCCCTCAGTTTTGTGAATGCAGAGGGGAGAAAGCAGAATTCTTTTCCCCACACAGGCCAGACTGAACTGCAGGAAAACTCTTAGGTAACAGAATTGTCCCTTGAAATGAACGCTCTTTCAAGGGGTAAGAAAGTGGCCAAGATCTTAGAAAACTTCATTTTGCCATTGGAATATGGAGATTTGGCATTACAAATCTGGGTCACCGTAGTGACTGGGGGTTTTAAACTTCCCAGCCTGGTGGAGTTCGGCCAAGGGAGTTCAGTTACTTTTGGCTTTCAGAACAGAGCAAGGAGAGCAGCTGTGTTCCGTGGGGAATGGAAATGGCATTGGCCTCTAAAGAGACTTCTGCGCAGTTGTCTGTAAAGGCCAGGAAGAGAAAGAATATATTCCTGTGGAAACTTGGAATTTGTGAAGGCCTTTTTAGAAGGGATGAATTGATGGTGATTTAGGGCAGGGGCTCAGGTTTCCAATGGGCTTGGTCTCACTTTCGCTTTCAGCTCTGCCCTGGGAACAGCCCTGAGGGCAGGACCAGGCCAAACTTAACTCAGGAGATCTGTTCCAATGGCCTTGGGATTTGCCAGTTATATTTATTTTCTTAAAAAAAAAAAAAAAAGAAGTGCTAGATTAGAGGAAACATTGTCTGGTAACAGTTAAATTAATAAATGCGTGTGCATGAAATGTTTTGTACAGGTGTGAATATTAGCAATATGGATAAACTGAATTAAAAGGATGTATAAATTATATATCCTTGTAATCTGAGAAGAAAGACCACGCAGTAGCTCTGATGAAGGCTTTAAATGGCTCTCAGGTTCAGCTAATCTGATTGAAAGTAACGATTAATTTTCTAGAGAAAAGACTTTAACATAATTGTGGGGAGCATCTCTTTGCTTAAATATGATACTGTATAAAACAATTTGTTGAGAACTAAGGTAATTGGGATTTATGAGTAAAGTACTCTTGGAGAGACAACAGTGTTAATGTCACACTGCTAAAACATGACATTTTGAGTGTAAAGGTGGATTTCATTTTGATGGCTGGCTCTCCCATGCTTCCCTTCAAAATTCAACTATACCACAGCCTTCCCTATTAGTTTACAGAGCTGGAACTTCCCGGTGTGACAGGGTCAGAGTGAGCAATTCCTGTGGTGTTTTCCGTGGAGCGTTCCCTGTGCCAAGGTGTCCCCTGGCTCCCAGGCCTGGTGTTTGGAAGGATGCACTGGTGTTGCCATTGCTGAGGCTGCCCAGCATTCTTTCTCACTTTCCCTATGAGAAACTGAGGGGTTTATTTTAAAATTCTAAGTAATAAAAATGAAAATATATTGACTGAAAATTGGTAAATGTATTCCTTGTAATTTCTAGTCCTTTGGAGGGTTGTCCTGACAAGAAGATAGAAACTGATTGTCTAACGAGCTTGAATTTCATTAGTTTTCCCTTAACTTGTATAGAAGCAAAGAGCATGATGGTGTTAATTACAGTTTATTTAGTGTATCACAGGGTTCCCATGTGCTGCACTGAAGGACAGTTTTGTCCCTTTTCCCAAAGGAAGGTATGTTTTTGCACGGCGTATTTATGTTTTCAAGCAGCCTGTGTGACTGCACCAAGCAGAGTAATCATGACTTCTTGGCAGGAAGATGGTTTTACTGTAAGATGGTATTATCTTGCAGAGATTTACACCAGTTTTGATCTAGATTCTGTCTCTCTTTGGTGGTTGAGGATGAATGTGGAGGGCAGCCAGGACCGTGGCAGGGCTCAGCTGGGTGAGCAGGAGGAGGCTCACCCTCCTGTCCATGTTGAAGTGGTTAACCTTTATGGACAGAAAAATGGGAATGGAGATCATCCAAAGCACTGACCTCTGTCTGTTTTAACGGAAGGCTCAGTGGAAATAGGAGTGTGACAAATAGGGCCTGTTGCTATAGGCAAAGGGAAATGGTTTCGAAGTAAGAGAGGGTTGGCTTAGAGTAGATAAAAGGAAGAACTTTTTTACAAGGAGAGTGGTGAGGCCCTGGCACAGGTTTCCCAGAGAAGCTGTGGCTACCCCATCCCTGGAGGTGTTCAAGGCCAGGTTGGACAGGACTTGGAGCAACCTGGGATAGTGGAAGGTATCCCTACCCATGGCAGGGCATTGACTAGATCATGTCTAAAGGTCCCTTCCAGCCAAAACTGTTCTATAATTCCATGACTTTCAGAGTTATGAGATGGGGGGGAATGGAGGGGCATAGGTGTGCCCAGCCTTCCCTGGGGCATAGGAGCAGGCCTGGGAATGACTGGGAAGCCTATGCTGTGTCCATGTGCTGGTCCTTGCACAGTAGGAGCTTTAGAAAAGGTGCTGATCCTGTTTGTTGGTGTAAATCATTGGGAAGAGAGCTGGGTTACCCCAGCTGCAGGTCAGTGAGAACCTCCTGCAGTGGCAAAGCTCCCAGTAAATGATTTTAAAGAAAAAACATTTTTCATCCTTTTTGAGAAGGAAAAAATCCTGAGTAAATTACTTCCGTAAGTTGCACATTGAAACAGGATTTGTTTTTTAAGCAATTCACACCTGTTATTTAAAGCTGCTTTCTTCCCAGGCATTAGCTGTTAGAAGCCCCTTTTTGGTAGTAAAATGAATATGAGATTTGCGTAAATCATGGAGCCCTTTTCCTGCCTGTACCGTGTGCCGTGGCACGTTCACATTTCCTAGTGTGAAAGGAGTTTATTGGACTTCAGGTTCATGACCAAATCCTGGTTTAAAGGGAATACAAGGTGGCTCATGTACTGTTAGACTTTGGAGGACTCCTTCATCCCAGTTTTAATTATGGAACTGAGCACAAGACACGATGGCCTACAAAATGCATCTGGAAAGAAAGGCCTGATTTAACTTCAGTGCAATTATGTCAGAGCTTTTGCAATAACTGATTGGGTTTCCGCATAAATTTATCAATCTGTTTTGACAGAAATCAGAGTTGGAGTTTGCATGGATGTGCAAGTGGAGGTGGAGACAGGCATGAGGCTGTTTTCCTGCTTAAAGTACCATTTAACCACAAATCCATTCAGAGTGTGTGTGTACATGTGTGTGTGTTACAGCAGTGAAACAGCTTGTTCAGGCTGTATCACTGACTATGAAAAAGCAGGTTATGAGCCGCCTTCTGTTCATTAACATCATTTAATGCTAATTACGTTTCCCTTCCTTTATATTTGCTCTCTGAAAAGCAGTTCCCATGTGCTCTGGATGGAGGAGCAGGGAAGCACCATTCCTCTTCATCCTACAGGTTTCCTTCACTGTCGAAAAGAGAATTCCAAAGTTGGCTCTCCACTACAAATCTTCCATCCATTAATACACACTCTTTGTCTTTTTAGCTTTTCTGTGATTTGGTTTGTTTCAATTGGGGAGCTGTTTCTAACATCTTCTTGATGGTCTGCTTTGACTTCCCAGAGCATCAGAGAACCAGAAGGGAGCTGGAGGGAAGAAGACCCCAATGTTGTGTGGTCAGTATCCGACTAAGAGTGAGGGGAAGGAACTGAAGATTGTGGTGCAGCCGGAGACCCAGCACAGGGCTCGTTATCTGACCGAGGGCAGCCGGGGCTCTGTGAAGGACCGGACACAGCAGGGCTTTCCCACGGTGAAGGTAGGCTGAGGGCATGGGGACACCCTTCCCAGGGGTGCTCTAATGGAATGGGAACAGGTTCAGTTCAAACAGGCCTCCAGTCTCTCTTTTAGAGGGAAGGGAGGAGGCTTTGCAGTCCCTCTGCTGTAAAGACTGTACTGGGTCTCTTGCAGGTCGCAAAAAGTCTTATTGGCATCACAGAGTTACAGGAGGAGGGAAGTTTTATGTCAAGGCCCTAATAGATAAGCAGTTCTCAACCCAAACTAATTTACCAGGTCCACAAAGAAATGTTTGCTTGTGATAGAGCCCTTAAATTTGTGCTGTCCACTGCTGACAGAATATAGAAGTAGACTTGTCTTCAAAGTCCTGTTCAGCAGTGTTAGAAACCCCACCAGCCCTTCACTCAGTCCTCCTGAGTAATGCACAACTCCAGTAGAGTTTCATAAGAAAAGAATCCTTTCATATTGGCCTGTTGCTATGGGGATTTAGTGCTCATTTATGTGGATTTTCTTAATGGGCCTTTGTTCATCTGAATTTCCTTTTAATTCCTTTCCCAGTTACCCTTTAGCACCCATCAGTGAAAAATCTGTTTGGAAGAGTCTCTTGTTGCTGAATTCCTGGAAGTTCCAGTTTGCTTTACCAGTGGGCAGATGAGTTCATACCCTGCAGATAAAACTCTGCCAGGGCTGCACAAGCAAATGAGTCAGTGAATCTTCAGGAAATCTGAGCTGGTGGGAAAAAAATATGTTAAGGACAAGAGGGCTTTTTGTTTTGTTCATGGGGTTTAAAGATGGGGAGGAATAGTGTAAAAACAGTGGTGGTTCAGAGATCTGGTGTTTGGGAGTCGCTCCAGTGCATCGCTCTTACATAGGCTGAGGGGGAGAAGCAAGTTCTGTGGCATTGAAATAAAACTCTGTTCTTGACAACTTAGAACTTGAGTTCCACAATCAATATGCAATGTTAAAATTGTATAAACAAACCTTAATCAAGTGACTAGGTGTTGAGCCCTTTGCTGTTCCTGTGGTTCCTCTTGGGAGCCTGTGCTGGGCCACCTCCAGACATCTTTTGGCTTTGCCTGTCTGTAACACTCACATTTGCTGTTTGCCCCTCCTGGACTTGAGGAGCACACAATGATTTTATCAGTGTTTGCTGATTTTTTTTTCCTTTATTTGAACTTGTTAACAACTGCAGAACTACGTTTTCTGAGAGTGTATTCAGGGACTCATCCCCCAGGAGATCCTCCAGAGGCCTCTGCTCTCATTTGCATCTCCTTACTAATAAAAATGGAGCTTCTTTCTGCAGGTATTGCCTCAACTTCCAGGACTGGGACAAAAGACAACATTGTCACCTGGAAATCCTCAAGCAACAAATGTGTTGTAGTGAAAACATTAAAATAGTCATTTTATCTCCTTAGAATTCTCTGGCAAAGGAGTGCCGTCTCTGGCCTGGGAATTTGTCAGCAATCTAGAGTTTCTTTTTACTTGGAGTATTTTTCTTAACCGTTTCCTAAAAAGAAGGAAAGGTTCCTTTGAAATGCAATGTCCAGATTTACTTTAGAACTTCTTTTACCTCAGAGTATTTTTAGTCTGTGGCACCACAGGGGAATTCCACTAATAAAAAAAGCATTGAAAGGACACAAACATTTCATGAATGTATTTTATGTATTTTATGAATGTATTTTTCACTGACATGTTCTGGAATAATTTTGGCTTTCACATGGGATTGCAGGAGGATGTTAAAATGTCTGACCTGCTTTTACTTACGAAGTGTTTCAACAAACTGACACTGTTCATAAACTTTTAAGTAGAAGATGTCAAGTTACCATTTTTAATTTTATTTTATTGTCTGAGAGAAAGCTGGGCTTGTGCAGTTGGATCATCCCATTCTTACCTCTGCTTCCCCTTTATCCTGTTCTGACTTTTCCAGTGGTTTTGCAAATGCTGGACAGTTTTAATCTGGTGTCAAAGTGCATCTGGTGTGAAGGTGGGATTCTGGAATGCCAGTGATTAATGGGCATGAACATATTGACCAACAAATTCTAATCACCTTTGGAGGCAACCCCAGCAAATGTTCTCTTTCTGGGCTGACTGGTGGACATAGATGCATTGGGGGGAGAGGAGTATTCTGGCAGGAGAGGGGGGAATAGTCATGGTTGGAGTGAGAGTGAGGGGTCGTAAGAGACTTGAGAGTTGCAGCTGGGATCATTCTGCCTGAAGATAGATAGGATTCAAGGGGGTTTAAAACCAGAATATTAACAATAATAATTAAAGAAATCCCTCCCTGTTAATTAAGCACTGGCCTGTTTCAGCTGGAGGGTCACAACGAGCCGGTGGTGCTGCAGGTGTTTGTGGGGAACGACTCCGGGCGTGTGAAACCACACGGGTTCTACCAGGCCTGCAGAGTCACTGGGAGAAACACCACCCCCTGCAAGGAGGTGGATATAGAGGGGACCACAGTCATCGAGGTCGGGCTGGACCCAAGCAACAACATGACACTGGCGTGAGTAGCTTTTTTTATAAGTATTTTTGCTTATGAGCTTGGGTTTGGGAACAGGTTTCCTTTTTCTGTTGGATGGGTTGGTAGTTAAAAGTGTGACCATCTTGGCACACACCGGGCACTGAGTGAGGCCACCTGGATAGAAAAACTTTTGAATCACATTCTCAATTTGTTTATTATACTTCATGCTTAGTCTGCTCTTCCTTAGACTTTGTCAGTTAACTTTGTTAGGTTGGTTTCCTGTCCCTGATTGATCAATAATGTGCATATCCAAGCATTAGGTGAATTATAGCCCTCACTGTTCTGCTGGTTGGTTGGCTTTGAACAAGTACAGAATTGCTGCTTGGAAAAGGGATGGAGAATATTGGGCCCAAAAAACTGGGAGTTGTGGATAGTGAAGCAAGACTTGCTTTTCTGCTCTCTTACTTTGCTTGTTCTGCCCATCTTGACAGAGCTGGTGTGGTCCAGCACAGGTGAGGTTTTGGAGCCAGGATACAGCTGCATGAGAGCAGTATGTGGCCCCTGGGAAGGGGCTCATGACAGTGGGTCACAGCAGGAAGTTTTGAAAAGTGGATTCATCTGCTTTCATGTTTTTGATCTCACAGGAAGGACACTTCAAATAGAAGTAATTCCCTACTATGCTTTTCACATGTATCAATATACAGGAAGGCAGTGATCTTCCAAAGTTTTTTTGTCAGTAGAACATCTATTTTGTAATGGCTCTGTGGTTGAAAGCTGCCACTCTGCACCTGGAAACTTGTATCAAGAGAAGAAACCTTTATTCAGTTTACAGTGTCTACTTCCTAAGCAGGATAATACAGTTTGCAGATTGACTGAATCAGTTTCATTCTCTTTTAGTAAAAAATTTATTCCTGTAAGTTTGGAAACTGCCTCTTAGAGAGTAATTTTATAATTGTCTTCGGGTGTTAATCATAGAATTATAGAATTGTTAAGGTTGGAAAAGACCTTTAAGATGGTCAAATCCAACCATATAAAGTATAGCAATACCAGGAAGAGGAACTGGAATTATCTAGGAAGAAGAGTTTTGCCTGGGCTGTTTTTCATGATATCTTGGTGTCTCTAAAGAAAATTTGCTGATATTTCAGTGCTGCTGTAGCACCTCTGTTAAAGGTAATGCTAGTAGTGGCATTGTCTGAAACACGCTGTCCCCTCCTCTCTGCTCCTCAGCTCTTGCTTGGAGTTTATTGTACTCAGATATCAGGTGGTCCCTGTGCTTTTTCGACATAGAGCCCAAAATCATGATTAAATTACAATATTCTTCTTTTCAACGCATCACGCTGTGTTTCTGGGGTTTTTTGAGCTTTTTGTTTTTATTTTTTTGGCTGTTTTTTGCTTGTAATACTTTTCCATGGAGCATTTGTCTCTGAAAGCCAGCACTGCATCTCTCACCTGGCCCTGTACGTCTGCCCCAGGACCACACTTACAGTAGGACGTATCTGTCACTTCCAAGCCCCACTGAACGTAAAAAATAATATGACTACAGTAAGTTTTCTTCTACTCCTGCTTTCTTTAAGTGAATGCAGAATATTTTGTAGCAATAATCCTACAAACCCAGATCTCGCCCTAGGGATGGAAGAATGAAGAGCTGTGATTCTAAATTGAATGCTTACCAGAATTATATTGCATTTTCTATTCTATTCGTGCTTTCATATGCTGTTCTCCCATGATTCATCCTCCAGATTATGCAGGGTTGAATTGAAAAATGAGAAAGGTCACAGAGAGATTTCATATAAATAAAAATAATCTAATAACATTTCAGTAATTACTTCAAGACTTTTGACTTGGTGGCTTATGGAACTTCTTGAAAGATTATTTAAGATACTGAACTTAATAAACTATTAAACTCTGTACTCTTCTGTGTTGTTAGGGTTGATTGTGTGGGAATCCTGAAGCTGAGGAATGCTGATGTTGAAGCCAGGATAGGGATTGCCGGGTCCAAGAAGAAGAGCACACGCGCCCGGCTGGTCTTTCGCGTCAACATCACGCGCAAGGACGGCTCCACTCTGACCCTGCAGACGCCTTCTTCCCCCATTCTGTGCAGTGAGTATCAAACCAGAATGCTGATTTTAGAGGAGTCTGGGCTTTGGTGTGATTTCTTCACAGAAAGGGTGGTCAGGCATTGGAAGGGGCTGCCCAGGGAGGTGGTGGAGTTCCCATCCCTGGAGGTGCTCAAGGAATGACTGGATGTGACACTCAGTGCTCTGGGCTGGGTGACAAGGTGGGGATCGGGCACAGGCTGGACTTGGTGGTCTTTGGGCTCTTTTCCAGTCTAAATGATTCTGTGATTTTATGCCTTGGGGGAAGAAAACACCCCATGTTAATCAATGATTATTTCAGAATTGCTATAGTTTAGATTACATAGATTAATTTTTATTTGGGGTGGGGTATTAGTTAAAATTATTGACCTCTATTTAAAAATAGTTATATATTTATACTCTTCAATGAAATTAATTTTTGCCTCTTAAAATTTCACAATTTTTGTCATGGTTGCTTCAAATAGTGACTTTCTGATATAACTTTTAATCTCTTCTGTAATGTCACATTCATCCATCAGCTTTCAGTGCTAGAAAGGACTTGTGGTAAGTCAGCGGGCCTGGCATTCTGAGTGGTCCTTGGATGGACCAGAGGCTGAATCTGTTCTGGTTCAGTGCAAGAACAAAACTTTTATAAATGCTCTGTTTAGCACAAGCACAGCTGGCTGCCTTGGCTGAGGAGGTTCCACTGACCAACGAGGAAAAGGGAATCACAGAACCATGGAGCAGTTTAGGTGGGAAGGGATCGTAAAGCTCATCTCGTTCCACCCCCCTGCCATTTTCTTAAACAGTCCAAACCTTACTATTGTGAGCAGAAGCTGAGAGTCTGAGGTGAAACATTTAGAGACTGATTTTAAAATAGGCTGTTTAGCTGAAAAAAGCTGTATTTGATGCAGTAAAGAGTAAATTGGTTTAGTTTTTGGCAAGCTGGGGTGGTTTGGTCACTTGCTAAGAAAATCTTCTCAATTGTGTGAGTTGCTAAGGGATTGCCCAGGAATTTTGTATTCTGGAAGTCTAAAACAAAGGAGCAAAATACTCTGATCAGACTTGCACCTTTGGAGAATATGTGGGTAGCGCTGATCATGATGTGAGGGTTGAGAGGGGGAGTCCTGAGACTCTTTCCAGGATTCTGTGCTTCTGTTGTAGCTTATGCTGGAGTTATGGTGACTTGCAGTAGACCTTGGCCAACCCAGTAGTGCTGGCACGTATGTCCTGGCTGATCAAAACAGCATAAAATAATGTTGTTTATTAAATTGTTCATATAAATCATCTCCTCAAGCACATTACACCGGGTTTGTTTGCTGCATACACCTTACTGCAGATGTGTGCTGTACCTTCTCAACAAGGTTTGCATTTTCCCTCGTCAGGGCCCATTTACGTTGTGTTTTATAACTGATAATGTTCCTGAAACCACAGAAAAGGCGTTAAGTAGCTGCAGGCTCTTTATTTAAGGTCTGTATTTTAAATAGGCTTTGTTAACTTGTTAGCAAACCTAAATCCAGTTACTCTTTTCATGTGCCTTGAGCATATTCAGTCGTTGCGTAACGGTTGCCTGGGAACCCTCTGCGAGAGTTGTAGAGAAATCCTTTCTGAAAGGTCATTAAATAATTTAGAGTGGTACAGGATGTATGTTGTGCTGTGTAGTAAGCCCAGAGAATATTTTTATTAAACACTCAAAGTGGGCCATGCAAGTGCAGAGCACGAGCACGAGCGTGTGCCTAGGGATTTATGGGGAGTGGGAAAGGGGGCTGGGGAACCCTTGTTAGAAACTGCAGTTATTTTATCCTAAGTGTGTCAAAGCACGTTATTTTAAAATATCTGTCTGTTTAAATTGCCTGTAGTGCTCATTTAACATGTGTGGTTTTACATGATTTAGGCTTTTAGAAGAATAGGAATGGTTTGCAGCAAAGACAGTTGGTGATAAGTGTTACGTAAATTGTCATCTGAGTCGCTGGCACAGAGGTGTCCAGTGATGTGTGTCTGGAAACCACATCCTCTTTGCTTATTTATTGGATATAAATTGCTAAAATCCCCAACTACAGCGATGGGACTCTTGCAAGGATTTGGAAGGGAACTTAAAGCTCATCCAGTTCCACCCCCTGCCATGGGCAGGGTCACCTTCCACTAGACCAGGTTGCGCCAAGCCCTGGGTTCTTGCACCAGCCAGAAAACTTATGTCATGTAAAAAAACCAAGTGTAAACCCCTCCAGGTAATAGGGCAATTACCACTTCTGCCCTTTTGCAGAGCAGAATGAAATAATCTTTGTAAAAAACTAAGTTTTTTATGATCTTAAGGCTGAATTTGCAGGGGGGCTTCAGATGTGGCCAAGGGCTGAGGCCTTTGTTTGTCTCTGTCTGTACCAGGGAATTACAGCACCATGTTTTCTTCTCTTCTGGGCACTTGTTGAGCTTTGGCTCCAACACTGAAAGTTTCATTTAGAAGATTTAATAGAGGCAGGAGGAAAAGGAAAATATTATTAGCGAATCATTGACCTAAGTGTGATTTTTGTGAGGAAATAATAGAAATGGTTATCTTCTGAAGAGTTAGTCATGGATGATGTAGTGAAGGAGGAAGATCAGGAATTATTTTGTTTTTTACTTCATCACTCTATAAGTAAAAGTGGTTTGGTTTGGATGTTGATATTTTCTTGATTTCAAACTGTTTTTTCCTTGCAGCTCAACCAGCGGGAGTTCCAGAGATCCTAAAGAAAAGTCTCCACAGCTGTTCAGTGAAGGGTGAAGAGGAAGTTTTTCTGATTGGCAAGAACTTCCTAAAGGGAACAAAAGTGATTTTCCAAGAGAATGTTTCTGGTTAGTGTGAAAGCCGTGCTGGCTTGGGGTGCTGAGGAGAGCACGGGGTTGGGGTTCAATTGCTTGGTAAAGCTCAGTTGTGGAGAGCAAACTGAGGAGCAGAATCAAGGGCATGAAAATAAACTGCTCTATTGCACGTGCAATAAACTCTGCTTTTTAATTTTCATTTAGATGAGAATTCCTGGAAGGCAGAAGCTGAAATAGATATGGAATTATTTCATCAGGTACTCCTCTATTATTATTATTGCTACTACCATTATTATTATTACTATTCTTATTGTTGCTACTATTGCTATTATTATTATATTTTTAATTACAAAATACTCTGTTTCCAGAGAAAAATCAATAAAGCCTTTCCCTCTTGCTGTGCATTTCTAGAAATAATATTTTTTTTCTTCACATAAGTTCTACAGTGAGTCTGGCAGAATATAATTTTGAGTTTACACAAGTATAGTTGTTCCCTTTCTCATTGAGAAGTTGGGTACCACAGTTTGGTGAGCAGGTCTTTACCCTTACATACAATAGAATTAAAATGCCTAATTCGGTTTTCCCAGCAGTTTTCCTAAGGACACATTGAGTTACTACTGAGAGGAAATAAATTGTGTGTACACCAGAGCTGTACCTGGCTGGATTTCTGTTCCACTGTGAAATCTTTTACAGAATATTTGTTTATTCTTTTTGACACAATTAAAGACAGCAGTCGTTATGGACTGTTGGGCTGAAATTGGAGAATTATTAAATGCAGATGATGTCAGACAAGGGCCATCCTGATCCCACACATACATCTCCCCCAGTGGCTTTGTTTTTTATGGTGGTTTATCAGTCTATTTCTCTCTTTTGATGTAAGTAAATACAGTTAAGGTCAATAATAATAAAATGTGATTTTTTTCCAGTGATGTTTGTTTGCCTTACAGAATCACCTTATTGTGAAGGTGCCACCATATCACGACCAGCAAATAACCTCAGCTGTTTCTGTGGGAATATATGTGGTGACCAACGCTGGGAGATCTCACGATGTGCAGCCCTTTACCTACACTCCAGATCCAGGTGTGTGACACACAGACTGGGGAGGGGTGGGCATTTCACCTGCTGAACTATCTCAGTTCTCATTTCACTGTTTAATCCATACCACAGGAATGTTAAGTAACGTAGATCTTTCCAAACTTCTCTTCATGGGAGGTTTGCTCTGCTAATAATAAAATGCGAAGGCTTTACTTTTCTCATTTATGTGGTAAATACCTCAAATTCCAGCTGCATGGAGACAGCTGTTCATATACAGCAGCATCCATTTCTAGTTTAAGGATCAGAATGAAGCTGAACAGGAAAAAAAATAGACATACTCCATACAGTGCACCAAATAAACCAAGAAATCCCACCAAGCTTTATCCTGAGGAAAGCTGCAGTTTGCCCACCTCACGTATTTTTGTTTATTTATCTATCTATATCACAATACACAGGGTGAAGGTTTGTGGATTTCAAAGAACCTGAATTTTTTTAAGCTATAAGTAACTGTTTTGGTTTGCTTTGTTTGGTTTTGGCGTGTTTGCTGATTTAACATAGGAAGTTCTCAATGTGTTTTGTCTCAGCAGCTGGGACTCTGAATGTTAATGTGAAGAAGGAAATCTCCAGCCCAGCCCAACATTGTTCTTTTGAAGAGGCTATAAAAGGTACTAAATTGATTCTTATCAGTGTTGTTAATAATTTAACTCTAAATTCTTACTCAAATTTGGAGCAATGAATCAGACATCCTGAGATAGCTCCGTGCTTATAAAATCTGGCCCCGTTCAAACAGGGAGGTTTGTTCTCTGATTCTGAACATTTTACTTTATAACAGTATTCCTTTAAGTATGTTTTAATGAGTGAATATAGAACAAAAACTTTGCAAAAAATAATATTAAATTTTCTCCCCATTTTTCATTCCTCAGGCCCTGCAGTCTGATCTTTATTTAATATGTTTGCAAGTGAAGAGCTAAAAAGAAGCCTTAGATAGTAGTTAATAGAAAAGATTTAGAAACTGTGTAGTGTTAATTTAGGCAAAACTACACCTAAACTTGGTAGTGGGGAAGGACTGAGCACTGAAAAACACAAATGTGGCAACTTGGTGTCTTTCAAAAGCTGTATTTTATAGGTTTAATGACACTGCTTTCAGTGGGTCTAGTTAAAAACGTTATTTCTGGGAGTTTCAGCTTGCTCCCATCAGTGAGGACTTTTTTTTCTGACCATTCCGTCCATGCAAAGTTCGTCGTTTCCTTCCAAAAGAACAAGTTTTAGGTTTACCTATTTTTTTTAAGTGTGAATTGATCCTTCTAGTATTGAAATAGAGGAAGGAAATGTCTCTTAGTTGCCTGTGAAGACTCCAGTGGTGCACAAAGATGACTGGAAATTTCCACAGCCTGCTCTGGAAAAGCAGGTTGAAGGTGAACAGTGTGATCCCAGGTGTGATAGGAATCCATGGCTGCAGGTGAGACCCACAGAGCTCGTGTTTGAAGTTAAGAGCTTGGTCTTGGCATGGATGGATTTACAAGTTGACTTTACAACTTGTTAGGGAGGATAATACAAGATCTGATGAGTTTAAACCTGCAGAGAATAATTGGAGGAGAAATATGCAAAAATATGTAGGGCAATGAAACAAGCTGGTAAAAGGACTGGTAAGATTTCTAGTAGCCAGATTGAAAAGATGAGGAAAATAATAACTAATGTACAGGGTAAGCCTGACATCCATCTAATTTAGTGTGGAGGCTTCACCGAGGGAAGATCCCAACTGCTAGAGAACAGCTGCTGTTCCTCAGAACACAACGTGCTATTTCTGTTCCTTCATATCCTCATTTAATTTATGCAATAAATCTGAGTTTACCTTCTCATGTGGGTTTCTGCTTACCAGCTCTTTTGTGACAGTTCATTCCTGTACCTGTTCTGCTCCAGGTTGATCATGAACCAGAGGTCAGACAGTTTCGTGTGCTTTATGTGCTTTGTCTCTGCTCTGTCCTTCCCCACTTCATATACTTGTGCAGAAATTTTACTGCCACCTTATTGTAAGGTTTAAATTGGGTTAAAGCATGGAGATCTGTTGCTTTACATTGAGGATTAATGCTTTAATTTACTTGAAAGGACTTATGGAACAATGGTTTTTGCAGGCTTTCCCGTTGGTTTAGTTTAAGCCCAGTTTCAGCAGTATTTGAAATCAGAAAGGTTAATTCTTTACAGGAAAGATCTGGGATATCTTATGTAATTTTTTTATGTGGACCAGAAAAAATTATTGGAAGTGTTCAGGTTGGAACAACCTGTTCTAGTGAATGGTGTCCCTGCCTGTGGCAGGGGATTGGAACTGGATGCCTCTAAGGTCCCTTCCAACCCAAACCATTCACTGATTCTGTGAGGTTAAAATTAATGCTAAAGTGATCTAATGCATTGTATTTGTGGCTGCAGCAGTGAAGGCCTCAGGCTGTAACCTGGAGAAGGTGAACATTCTTCCTAGTGCCTTGATAACTCCACTCATGCCAAGCAGTATGATTAAGAACGAAGATGTGGCTCCAATGGAAGTAAGTGTAGAAAAACACTCTCCCCCCACGTTCCAGGTGAGTTTGGTGGGGGGCTGAGAACAGCAGCTTTGAGAGTCCGAGTTACATCCGCCCCTTTGTCCATGCTTTGATAGTGGAGAAGAGTAATAGACAGGGAAAATGCCATGTCCAGGATCAACCTGGGTAAAACATGATCACAGAGCAGGAGTGAAATAACAGACAAGTTCCTTAGATAACTCACCTGGCTCCTGCACCCAGACTTGGATAGTGATTCTGTGATGATGTTTTTTGTGCTGTGGTACAGAACTAGTAAATTACTGTAATATTCTTTTAATGAATTCCTAGCAGTGCTTTCATTAAATTGTGCCTTAACTCCATCCTTGAAGTAGCATTTCCACTGGTAATCATTTGCTTGCTGATTTGGGTATGTCTGGAGAAATACACAGACATCACATCTTCTCCCTCTGATCTTCCCTGGACATAAGAGATTGGGGGAAATTTTACCAACATCACCCAACTACATTTATAAATTACCCAATGTCTTGCTCTTTTCAGGCTTCAAATGTGGTTGGACCAACTCAACAAACATTGGAAAACAGCATGTCTGGCATATCAACTTCTGCTTCCCATCTACCTTCTGAAAGTGAAAACCAGCAGCAAATCCAGCCCAAGGTGTACAACCCAGAGCCCCTGACCACGATCCAGACCCAGGACATTTCCCAGCCTGGCAGCTTCTCAGCAGTGTCCACTCCGGGGCAGCTGCAGAACAGCGACGCGTTACTGCAGCAAGCTGCCCAGTTCCAAACGAGGGATTCCCAGACCAGGGAAGTGCTGCAGTCGGATGGCACAGTAGTGACTCTGTCACAGTTGACTGATGCATCACAACAACAACAGTCCACGCTCTCAGAGCCAGCACAGGCCTTGCAGCAGCAGATTTCATCGAGTATCTTCTCATCGGCCAGTGGCGTGAGTCAGTTACAGAACACGATACAGCAGCTCCAGGCTGGGAATTTTCCGACCAACACTGCCACTGGCAGCAATAGGAACGTTGACTTGGTGCAGCAGGTTTTGGAAGCTCAGCAGCAGTTATCTTCCGTTCTGTTCTCTGGTTCAGACAGCAGCGAGGATGTCCAAGATCAGCTGAACGCAGATATCTTTCAGCAGGTCAGCCAGATACAGAATAGTGTAAATCCTGGGATATTTTCCTCCTCAGACACAGCTGTCCATTCCAGAGCGGAGAACCTTTTGCCTGGGCGAGCTGAGAACGTTCACTCTCAGCCTGAGAGCTCCCTGTCCAACCCCCAGCAGCAGCAGCAGCAGCAGCAGCAGGCGATGGAGACGTCGGCGGCGATGGTGATCGGGATCCAGCAGAACATGTGCCCGGCGGCCACGCCGATGCAGTCGGATCTGTTCTCCTCCACAACGTCGGGGAACGGAGCCCTGCAGCAGTCCCCGGTGTACCAGCAGGCTTCTCACATGATGAGTGGGTTATCGACTAATGAAGACATGCAAATGCAGTGTGAATTATTCTCCTCATCCCCCGGTGTCTCGGGGAGTGAGGCGGCTGCCCCTGCTCAGCAGCAGGTCTCCAACAACGGCCCTGCCATGTTCCAGGCATCCAGTTCTGCAGATGGAGAAGAGGCTTCGGGACAGAGTAAGCAGATGCAGAGCTCTGTGTTTCAAACCATGGTTCAGATGCAGCACAGTGGGGAAAGTCAGTCCCAGGTTAATCTCTTCTCATCTACCAAAACCATGATGAGTGTCCAGGCAAGTGGGACTCAGCAGCAAGGGGGGGGCCTGTTCCAGCAAGGTGGGGAAATGATGTCGATCCAGTCAGGAAGCTTCATGCAGCAGTCTCCACACTCACAGGCTCAGCTTTTCCACTCTCAGAATCCTATTGGTGATACTCAGAATATATCCCAGGAAACACAAGGCTCTCTTTTTCATAGCTCAAATTCCATTGTCCACAACCAGACCAACACTAACTCCTCTGACCAACTGCAGCCCCCGATGTTCCACTCTCAGAATGCCATGGGTGTCTTGCAGAGCTCCTCAGTTCCTCAAGACCAGCAGTCTGCCAACATGTTCCTCTCCCAGAGTTCCATGAGCAACCCTGCCACTCAGGAAGAACAGATGTCATTCTTTACAAGCCCAAATTCCATTTCTTCTCTTCAGACAGCAACAAACACTGAACAGCAGACTTCTTTCCAGCAGCAGACCCAGATATCTCATATCCAGAGTTCCATGCTTCCCCAGGAGCAGCCTCAGACCCAGCCTGCTCAGCAGGGTTTGTTTCAGTCTCAAGTGTCGTTGGGCTCCATCCAGTCCAGCTCCATCCCTCAGAACCAACAAGGAGCCATCTTCCAACCTCAGCATTCGATCGTTGCTATCCAGAGCAGTCCTCCAGCGCAAGAACAGCAGCAGCAGCAGCAGCAGAACATGATGTTCAGCAATCAAAGCGCGATGGGTACCATGGCCTCTCAAAAGCAGAACATGATTTTCAATCCCAATCAAAACCCAGTTACCAACCAGGAGCAACAAGGCCAGTCCATTTTCCATCCACAGACGAACATGGCATCGATGAACCAGGAGCAGCAGCCCATGCAATTCCAGAGTCAGACCCCAGTGTCTTCTCTCCAGAATCCTGGCTCCAACCAGGCCGAAGCACAGCAGCCAACCATCTTCCATAACTCACCCCAGATTCAGCTGGTCCAAGGGTCCCCAAGTTCTCAAGAGCAACAAGTCACCCTGTTCATCTCCTCAGCTTCCATGTCTGCCCTGCAGAACAGCATGAGCCAGCCGGAGCTGCAGCAGTCTCCCATGTACTCCTCTCAGAACAGCATGGCAGGAATGCCAGGAACTGCCTCTCCTCCCCAGCAACAGGCCCCTTTGTTCCACAACACAGCAGGAGGTGCCATCAACCAGCTGCAGAATTCCCCTGCGTCATCCCAGCAGACATCGGGAATATTCCTGTTTGGCATCCAAAACAGTGAGTGACAAGTGCCCCATGTTGAGCTTGCAGTTTGGAAGAGATTCTCATAGATCCTAGAATGGTTTGAGTGGGAAGGGGCACTGAAAATTTATCTCATTTCACCCCCCTGCTGTGGGCAGGGACACCTTCCACTAGACCAGGTTGCTCCAAGCCCTGTCCAACCTGGCCTTGGACACTTCCAGGGATGGGGCAGCCACAGCTTTTCTGGACAACCTGTGCCAGGGCCTCACTACCCTCACAGGGAAGAATTGCTCCTTAATATCTAATCTAGGAATGATTGTGCTCTCTTAAGAGAGCATTTCTCTTGCTGGATTTGGTTTCCACAATATGCGTGTTGGCTTTGTCCACACGCTGTTGAAGGAAAGCAAGGATTTCGGAAGCTGTGTAGTCCAGAAAAATGTCGGTTAAAGTGCAGTTTCCCCTATCCCCTGTCTGGATCTAGCTTCCATGACAAGTTCTGTGGAATGTAGATCTTTTCTTTGTAAAGGTCTGTAGGTAGCTGTGGAGCCCCAGAAGTGAGAGGTGCAGGTGATGGTACAACAGGTTGTTGCAGCTCTGCTGTGGTTGTACCCAAGTGTGTGCTTGGACTTACCCTCACTGAAATGTTCCTGTGTTCTCTTCCTGCCCCCAGACTGTGGCCAGCTGCTCACCTCGGGGCCAGCCCCACTGCCAGAGGAGCTGATGGCCATGGGCCAGCCCGGGCAGCCCCAGGGCGAGGGGCAGGCGGCGGTGCCGGCGCTCCTGTCCCAGCAGATCTCGGAGCCGGCGCCGCTGCCGCCGGCGATGGCACCCAACCAGAACATGGAGAAAATTGATGATCTGCTCGTGTCCTTGCAAAACCAGGGGAACAACATGGCTGGCTCCTTCTAATCTGGCAAGTAAGTGTTGAGGTTGAGTGTCTGGGTTCTGTCCTGCCACACCTATGCTTTTGCACAGTACACTTTTACCTTGGAGTGTATGACTGTGCTTTAAGAGGTCAGCTAAACCACCAGTGATGCTGAATTAAGACTATAACACCAGAATGAAGTTATTAAACCAAGTCAGAATTTGTATGCAGCACTTGGTTGAGGCCGGGCCTGTTGTTCACTTTATGTTTTGTCATCTGCTGTCACAGCCTTTTGTTAGGAAGTATTTTGTTAGGAAGGAGAGTGGATCACTGACAGCTTGACAGGCTTATGAAATGTGACTGCAGTTAAAAACTTGAGACTTACTGAATAAAAAACAAACACCTCAAGTCTGAAGTGTTCTGAACTTGCCCCCTGGGTTATAATAACGTAGTGTGAACAAGTTTTGGTGGAATATGGCAGGCCCTGAGTGTGCCACAGGCTGAGGCTGTGCCAGAAACGTGCTGACACCATCAGCTGTTACTGGGAAACATCCTGCTTTTAGAGGGTGCCTTTTTCAGAGGGAGGGAAGAGGCTTTGACTACAAGTGAGCACCAAGAACTGTAAGGACTCTGGACTCTCGTGTGGGTTGTGGCATGTAACTTGGCCCTGGTTAACTGTGATGCCATCCTAAATCCCCCACGAGTTTCACTTAAGTGATAAATGTAATTTTTTAAATTAAAGGGGTTTGTATATGGAGTTAGAAACTTTCTAAAAAAAAAAAGGCAAAAGGAAGAAGAGTGGAAGGAGTGATCCTACAATAGGAAAGAATGCTGTATTCCTATCATGGAATGGTTTGGATTGGAAGGGACTTTACAGACCGTCTCATCCCACCCCTTGCCATGGGCGAGGATACCTTCCACTATCCCAGGTTGCTTCAAGCCTCATCCAGCCTGGCCTTGGACACTTCCAGGGATGGGGCAGCCACAGCTTCTCTGGACAACCTGTGCCAGGGCCTCACCACCCTCACAGGGAAGGATTTCTTCCTAATAACTAATGTAACCCTGCCTTCCTTCAGCTTAAGGCATTCCCAGTTGCTCTGTCACTCCAGGCCCCTGTCCAAAGTCCCTCTACAGCTCTTTTGGAAGCCCCCTTTGGGTACTGGCTTTAAGATCTCCACAAAGCCTTCTCTTGCTACTCACCCCCAGTTTGCTGCTACTCATGAGGAACACTTTGAAGATGAAGGCACTACACAGCAGTAAGAGGATGACTGTGGTTAGCTGTGCATTACTTTTCTGCTTGTTTTCTCCTGCAGAAATTCCGTGAAGAAAAAAACCCGACGATTTCCCAGATCCTCTCAGACCTTCCGACTCTGGATTAGGCTGCGTGGAACTGATTGCTTCTGTGGAAAAGTGGCCCTCTCTAAAGAGCACACACGTGGCCAGTGGCAGACCTGGGGCCACAGCCATGGAATTTGGGCTCTGTAGTGCCAATAATGCTGAGGAGTTATGCTTTGTGTTACTGGGGCATGGGATTGGGCTGTTACCAGGTTCCTAAACCTCATTACCGTGGGGGCTCTTTGAATTTAAAGCATATCTGGTCAGTTATTATTGTTGTTAGAAGGTAATCCATGTTACCATGTTTACTTTTTTCCCCTTCTCTTCCTTCTTCACATCCCCTCTTTTGCCTAGCTCATGAAGCAGGAACAGCAGTTTCCTCTGACATGAGCTGTGTCTCAGCTGTCAGTAAGTGATGGAATCTCACAATTGACATGGAGTGGGAAAGCCAAATCTGCGATTTATTAATTGAAAATATTGATATAACCAAGCAGAGAATTGTTGCTATAGATAGCCAGAGGTGAGCAATTCCCATCTGAGAATGGGATTAACAATTTTCCACATCTCTTAGCTGTACATAGAGCAAGGGTTTGGTGGCTCTGCAGAATGAAGAAATGAAGGGGAACTTCCAGTTGCTCTTAAAATTTTCTCCTCTAAAACACCTTCAGCTTGTAAAGAACATTCTGGCTGAGGAAGGAACTCCTCTGTGTCTCTCACTCTGACTGATGGGTTAGAGCTCTGTAAAGTCTCATTAGCTGTTCCCAAACCAGCCTTCTCCCTTTCATCCTTTCCATGGTTTTCCTTTTCTCCCTCAGTTTCATACCGTGTTTTTAAAGAAAAGACATAAATATCCTACTGGCTTTAAAGCTCAGAAGCAGCTTTTAGGAATCCTTGGCAGTAAATTGCTTAGTCAGTAGAAGCTTTGATAAATAATCAAGGAGTAAGGAGGGAGGAAGCAATTTCCCCACCACCTTCTAAATGCAGGAATCCCCCTTAACCTGCCATTTTCCAGCTGTGACTGATGGAAATCTTCAGCTTGGCTTTACTCCAAGTAGGGGGCAAATTGCATCATTTTTAAGCCTTCTTAAAACATCACTTCGTCCTGAGCTGTTGCATCTTTGTAGCACGTGGAGCTCATTGCAGTTCTGAAGTGATTTTTCCTTTTTCTACCACCAAGCCCCAAGTCTGGTTTCTAGATTGTCGTGTTTAATTCAGAAATAAATCATTGACTATTGTTACCGAATGTAAAAACAACCCACTCCAGACCATGCAGGTGTATTGTGAGGCATGTGAATTTTTTGGGTGCTTCAACTCTCGGGACAGTTTGTGATCTCTCACTAAAGCCTCGCTCAGATCTGTGTTCTCCTCCCGCTCCCCGGGCGGCCGTAACGCCTCGTAGAGTGTAGTTGGTGTCACGTCATTTTTCATTTTTGTTATTTGAAATAACAAAAGAACAGTCTGTAAATGGTTTTTTTTTTTTTTTAAGTTCCTCGAGTCTGTTTACTGTGTGTTTTCCCCTTAACTTGTGTGCGTAGTTGAGCCGTGTAGAGTTTTTGTTGGTTTTCCTGGATTTTCCCTGTTTGTGGGTCTGTCACGACGTTCACTTTCTCTTTCTGTCTCTCTCTTTCTCTCTCTCATTGAGAGGCATTGAATTACGTTTTCAGTAGTAAGGCTTCTTGCCGATATGAAGGGAACTTTTCAGAAAGAGACCTGCTCTGGGTCATTTAATTTTGAATACAGTTTTCAATCGTTCAAGTTTTGGATGGTTTATATCTAATGTGTGTTTCATTTTTTTGGAAAGCTATATTTTGTATTTAGGAAATGGTATAACTATTTTGCTATTTGTACTGAGTGAGTACATTGGCATAAATATAAAAAATTTATATATATACATATATATAAAATATTCTTTTTGCCACACATTTTTGTGGTAAATTTGTGAGTTTGTCTGATGTTCTACCACAACGTGGCGTCTGATAACAGTGGGGTGGGGTGGGGTTTGTTATGTCTTTATTGAGTATTTAAGTACTTTTTGCAACATAAATAACGTGTTCATCTCTCGCCATTCCATCAGGCAGTGTTGGTCCAGCTGGCCATGAGAAGCTTCGCTCTGTGTTCGGTGTGTCCCTTACTCACAGTCTGGGAAGGAAACCCAGAGGCATTTAGGATTATACAAAATATGAAATATCGGGGTTTCCCTCAGAATGAGCCATTCAGCTTTTCTCTACTCTCATTGCCTATTTAATATTTTATTATTAGCGCCTCTGTGTTTTAACTCTTAATTTATAATTATGCTCAAACTTCGAAAATTTTAATCATGACAAAACAAATTCCCTGCTGCATCATGTCCAGAGCTGCTTTAACCCCAACCAGACTTTTTTCTTTTTGTGGGTTTGTTGTTTTTGGTTGTTTTTTTTTCCCCTGCTAAGACAAAATATTAACAACATCTTGTAATGGTTCATGTGAAAGCAGCAGCCTCACAGCAGTGACCAAATGCTGTGTGGGGCTCAGACTGAGAACTATGGACTGAAACAACTTCCAGAGGGCCATGGAAGTCCGTAGCCAGTTATTGGAAAAGGAACTGACGGTGTTTGCAGGATACATTTCCCAGGACAAGCTGCTGGGTGTCACCTGGGGCCATCATACACAGGAGAAGTGACAGGAATGATCAGTTCACTCTGTGCTGCTTCAGTTTGTTTGTTGTTCCAGAGGGGTGTATCTGTATGTTGGTCAGTGCCAAGTCACCAGGGACCAATTCTCCATGGAACAGGATGGGTGCCCAGAAGAGAACCTCATCCCAGGACTGCCACAGCTCCAAGGCAGTATGTTTGAATTGTGGGTTTGTTTGAGATCGTTTGTGAAGAGAAGAGAAAAAGATGTACAAAACAAACCAATCAAGGGCTGTGCTATCCCAGTTTTCCCTTCTGGAAACACCTCCTTTCCTCGTGTTAGATTTACCTGTTCATTTTAGGTCAATGTTTAAATGTACAACACTTTGAACATGTGATTTGGTTACAAAAAGTATTTGTCTGTGACTGAAGAGGTTGCTCAGCGGTTGGCATGTGCTCAGAGCTGTTTCAGAGGGATTGGATCAGCCAAAAAAGAGCTGAAGGACAGGCTGCAGGATGTCACAGGAGCCACATCTGTGTTTTACCAGAGTCCTGAGCATTTTCTTCTGTAATTAAGCAGTTGAGATTGGTCAGTGGAGCTTTATCTGCTTTGTTTGACCCCTGTGTTTCCCCCTCTGCTCTCCGGGAGCACACGGATTGCTGGCACTGTGTCTGGTCCCTTTGGCTGAGAAAGAAGATCCTGAGGTTTTAGTCTCTGTAAATCAAGCCTATGGGGGGGGTATCAGAGCACAGTTTGTGGGCACAGGTGAGGATTTAGGGAGAGGAACCTGCCAGGCACAGCCCCACATCCACACACGTTCTCTCAGCCACTTTTACATTGTGAGTGTGCACAGAGACACAAAAATCACACACCCAACACTTAATGCACAGTTTTAGCTGAATGTCTCCTCTGGCAGGGCCTTACTGGTGCTTTGTGCTTAATTAGCAAGTTGTTATTAATTGCCTCCTCACTGCCTGATCTTTCAGCGAGCCAAATGCTTTGCTCTTATTTTAACACAAATCTAGTTCAAGAAGCAATTCCAGGCTGGCAGTTCTGAAGTGGATATTGAATCTTCAATCATTTATTATAATTACCTCTAATCACTGACAGGGTGGTTGCTTCCCATGTAGTTTTAAGATAAAATAAGGCCTGAGCAGTTAAACATTGACAGGTTTTTCACTCGAAGTGCCAAGTCTGGGCAGCTCTGTCAGTGGACATTCCCCTCATTTGGATAAGTTGCAACTTTGCAACGTTTTTTTTTTTTTTTTAAGTTTCTATTGAGATTTTGATTTAGGATCTAATTTTTAAAAGGAAAACGTGTCTGAACAGTTTTTTATTCCTGATTTCTTGTGCCCCTGCTTGGCAAACTGTTTGGTTCCTTTTCTAGGGGCATGGCATGAGAGGAGTGCAGGGAGCACTGTCTGAATGGGAGAAGCAGGAACAAGGAGAGGGAATTGCTTGGCATGCTCTGAGCTGTAGGTGGAAGATGCAAAGAGGAAATACTGGTCACTGGTGACTTCTCATTAGTGCAAAATTGACTTTCAAGGAGTCAGTGGGTTTTGTGGTCCAGAACACTGGGAGCAGCTCTGTTCTTTAGAAGCTAAAAGGAAACAGCACTGAGATGCTGTGTTTTTTCAAGGGTTTTGTTTTAATTTGGGCTTAGTTAGTCTTTTGGGGCAGATTGTGAGCCCTTTGTGTTTGTGCTCAGCCCAGTTATGCCAGTTGTGGTGCCCTGTGCAGGGAGTCTGTGCCCACTGCTCCAGGATGAGCAAGAGGGTCAGGGTTGGAAATGGGATAAATGTGTTTAGATACAAAGAAAAATACAGCAGGGGGCAAACTCCTGTAAAAGGGAACTTGTAAAATTCTCTAGTGGAGTGGGGGGCTCAGAGGGGTTACACAGGAGGAGAGGCTTTTCCTCTCACATTCTGTATAGGAATGTAAATATGCACTGCCTGTATATTCTAGGATTATATATATGTATATAGAGGAGTCATATCTATTATATATAAATAACTAGACACATGCATAGAATACTGTTATATTTACATTTTTATAAACATGAAATAATATTCCTTTTCCTTAGTAGGAGGTTTTTGTAGTCACTCATGAGTAGCTGTCTCAGCACCTCTCAGTCCTGTATGTGTGGCCCTGTTGGTAACGTGACTCCAGAATTTGCTTTGCTTGTGAATGTCACTGAAATCTGTGGGTTTGAACAGCTGTGGCCACTTTTGTATTTTTATATCTTTTTATTAATACTTGCAGATATGGGTTAGAGTAGAACTGACAAGCAGGTGGAGGCCTGTCTGAGGATGGGCTGTGGAAGCGCAGTGGCAGCACAGGCTTCCTGCATCCCTGAGCTCCTGTCTGGCTTCCTTTGAGCCCCTGCAGGACTTTTCCCATTCCCAATCTCCCAGCAGCTCGTGCAGACAGGGAATGGTGGTGGCTGTGCTGTGGAGGAGCTGGGCTCACACCAGTCAGATATGTTGGTCCTTGTTGTGTAGCAAAGGGGCCCTGTTGCTCAGCTGGCTGTGTTGCGTCAGGGGGGAGAAGCTTCCTCTGCCATTCCTCTTTATTCCCATAGGGGCAGGAGTCTGTAAAGTAATTTTTATCTGAATTGTTATTGCAACAGTCAACTTCAAGAGAACTCCTTGAAAGCCAGTGAAGCTCCCCTTGGCTTTTGACCATGAGGGACCTGTTGTCTCGTGCTGATTCCTTACAGGTTGTGTGAGGAATTAAACCCTAAGAATCATAGAACCATAGAATATGCTGAGTTGGAAGGGACCCTCAGGGATCATCCAGCCCAAATCCTGGCCTTGCACAGGACACCCCAGCAATTCCACCCTGTCCTGAGAGCATTGTCCAAACGCTCCTTGAGCTCTGGCAGCCTTGGGGCCGTGACCACTGCCCTGGGGAGCCTCTTCAGTGCCTGACCACCCTCTGGAGGAAGAACCTTTCCCTGTTATCCAGCCTCACCCTCCCCTGACACAGCTTCATGCTATAAAATGCAGGTCATAAAATCAATGGTGTGTGTTGTGTCCACCATGACTTTTCATGCCAAATCCAGCGTGTTCTACTGGAATTTGACATGGGGTGGATCAGGCATTGTTGTTGTGGCACAGGGTTCATCAGATCACCTCCAGCACACTGCCAGCCAGTGTTCTTATTTCTTCTCTTGGAGTTTGCAGGGCTGATCTCTGCCCTTTCCTTTTTGCTGTTACAGTTCATTAAATTGCCAGGTAACATTCCCTGGATGAGGATGGGGTGAGGAATCCGAGGTTCAGGTTCCAAGGCTCCCTTACCCAGCAGCCACTGGGTGGCATTCCAGCTGCATGCTTTGCTCCAGGCTTGGGATTAGGAAGGGTCCTGTGTTCAGGCAACAGGTAAATGGCCTTGGCTTGGTTTTGGCCCCTGGAGCTGCTCCACTGGGAGCCAGGAATGGCCTGACCTGAATGTCCTCGGGCAGGAGCTGTTTGGGGTAACAGTTCCTGGAGGGAAGTTTGTTTGAAAGTGGTTCTTTGAGTGTTGCAGAACTGGGATCACATTCCAGTGTCCTTAGCAGCCTGCAGTATTCCTGAAGCTCTTTTATTCTGGATAAAACAAGGTGATTTGAATTATTTCCATCTGAGCTGATGCTGAGTAAACTCCAACCCCTTCCGAGCAGAGCTCCAACCTCTGTTCCTGGCTGCACCTCTGGTGGCCTCCTCACCTGTCTGCAGGTGTTCCAGGTGTTCTGGGTGCACCGTCCAGCACTGAGCTGCCTCTTCTGTGTCCTGCAATGTGAAAGTAGCACCAGATACTCCTTTGTGCAGTTCTGTGTATATGGCTTTCGTAGGTGGGGTTTTCCAAGCACTGATTCCCGGTGTTTTCAGTTTGTCTCTGAGGGGATATTTTATTTGCATCTATGTTTTTAGCTCTCCTGTGATAACTTGTTGAATATTAAAAAAAAAAAAAAATATTTTGCTTCTATTGGGACATTTGTATACTCGCAACTATATTTCTGTAAACAGCTGCAGTCGAGAATAAAACGATGAAAGTTTTCATTTTGCTGTGTAAAGTCTTGTGGTGGTTTTTCCAAGGGCATCTTCCCTCTGCTGGGAGGAAGCTCTGCTCACCAGTGTGGAATGGTCCAGCTGGGAACCATCTGGTGCTGGTCAGGAGCTGTGTCCTGCTGCAGCTGTTGTGTAAGAAAAGGCACTTTGGAATCACATCCCAGCGTTTTGCATTGACTTTGTCATGTGGAGCCTCCCAGTAACCCCTGGGGGGCTGCCCAAACCATCCTGCAAATTGTAACCAAAGGAATTGCTTCCATAGTCTGGGATTCCATTGCTGAGGGATGTGGGGAGATGCAGACTCTCCCTTAGGGTCGTTGGGGCTGTTCTGCCCCACGGAGGTGAAGCAAGTCCAAAGCTAAGATGATGGGAGTTGCCACCCCCCCAGCAGGATTTTGGGGGGTGTTACCTCATTCCCTTGATTTGCATCTTAGTACCAACACACTAAGAATGACCTGGGGCTGGGGAGGCCCAGCTGTGTCCCCCCTTCCTGCTCCCACTCTGCAACCCATGACCTCTCCAGGACCAGGGACTGCAGCAGGTGTTGGGAATTATATAATTTTGAACAATTTCAGCAGGGATAAGAAGAAACTGCAGCAAGAGCTGGGCAGACTGCTTGATTGTGAAAGATTTCAGCAGATTGTGAAAGCTTTCCCCCCGGGGCCTCCCCCTTCAGCCCTGGGCATCACCCAGTGCAGGGTGAAACACAAACCTCTGCCACTGGCTTTTGTCTTGCTGGAGCTCCTTATCCTCCCCCTGGCTAATGCCACTGTGGGGCCATGGGACAAAACAGCCTGAGAAATCCTCCCTCCCTCCCTCCCTCCCCTGTTCTCAGGGCTCAGAGAAAGGCTCACCCTGGCACAGGCAGCTACAGAAACAAGACTGAGCCACGGTGCTAAAGAGTTTTGTGTTTATTAGGACACAACTGTTGCCTGGGGCTGAGCAGGGAAGGCACCACCTCACCCACCTCCACCCTGGTGGGGGCCTCCCCAAACCAAAGAGTTGAAGCCGCTCTGGGCACCAGCAAAGCAGGGGAGGAACAGCCCAGCCTGTTCCCAGGTCTGGGAGAGGCCTCACCCTCCCAGAGCCACCACAACACCTGGGCAGGCGGGTCCTGCAGGTGGGGGCCACATCCTGCCCCTCACCTCTTCTTCCCAAACCTCCTGGTGACGGCATTGGGGTTGAGGCGGCGCCGGCCGGCGCCCAGCGTGGTGTCGCGGATGTGCAGGTTGGCGGCCCGGCTGTGCACGTCGTGCTCGGCGAACGGGGACACCCCGGCCAGGTAGTCGGGGTCGAACACGTTGGTTTTCTGCCGGGCCTTGCGGGAGAGCCGCTGCTGCGGGAACCGCTGGTCCTCCACCAGGTGCGGGTTGTTGGCGTGTTTCCCGCCCTGCGGCGCTGGCAGCGGGTACTGCCGGGGGACAGGGGGTCAACTGTGGGTCATGGGGGCTCGGAGGGGACCACAGGCCTCTGGAGAACTGAGCAGGGAAGCCCTAAAGCCCTGGGGTCAAGGGGAACACCTAGAGGATGTTCACAGTTTTGCTTTGATTCCCTCCAACCTGCCGGCCACAGGCCGGACTCCCATTCCCGGGGGCCCAGTGGAGGAATTTCTTCATGGAAAGGGTAGTCAGGGACTGGAAGGGGCTGCCCAGGGAGGTGGTGGAGTCCCCATCCCTGGAGGTGTCCAAGGAACGACTGGATGTGGCACTCAGTGCTCTGGGCTGGGTTGACAAGCTGGGGATCGGGCACAGGTTGGGCTCGATGATACTGGAGGTCTTTTCCAGTCTAGATGATTCCATGATTCTGTCTGGGTACTCACCCTGAGCCCACGGGGGTTCAGCACCTTGGGGTTGCGGGAGAAATGCATGTGGAGGCTCCCGTCGTCACTGACACTCACGGCGACCTTCTTCAGGGTCTTGTTACCACAGTGGGGACAGAAAACCTTGGTCATGTCCGAGGTGGTCCTGCAAGGCAGGGAGAGGGGGGGTTCCCTGGGCCATGGAACACGGGCTCAGCCCGGGAGCAGGACCCCCCAGCCCCCTCCCCACGCTCCCACACCTGAAGCAGCCGTGGCAGCGCAGGATGTAGCTCCGGGCCTGGCGGATCAGCCTCCCGTTCACTGCCAGCACGTGGAGCCCCATCTGCAGCAGCACGTTCTGCAAGGGGAGGAACAAAGCGGGACACTGAGCTGGGACTGGGGGGAGCATCACCTGGGCTCTGCTAACCCGGGCTGGGAGAGGCTCATGGCAGAGACCCCGACAGAAGTGACACCCAGAGGAGCCTCTGGGA
>NW_021938838.1:8727178-8868013 GCF_001715985.3 Manacus vitellinus
CTGGGGGCCGGTGGGGGTTTGACGTGGCCGGGGATGTCAGAGCCAGCGACAGCGAAACGGTGTAAAATCGGGAAAAGAGAAAATGGGGAAAAGAGGCAGGATTTGAAAGAAAAACGGTTGGAGGCGTCCCAGACGGGACGGGGCTGGGCACGGGCTGGCACAGCAGGAGCAGTGCCCGGCTGCTCCCTGTGCCATGGGAATGGCACCACTGGAATCGTGTGATTGCAGGGCTGAGGAGTCACAGCAGTCATGAGGATGAGCCATATCCAGTATCCTCAGGGCAGGTCGGGGTACTCTGTGGGCCGGGAGAAATGGAGTGTGAGTAACTGTGTGACAGCGAGTCAATGAACGTGATGAGTGACCTCCCCCCAGTGAGGGCTGGGGGTCGGGGTGTGTGGAATGGAGCCAGGACAGCGGCCGACCGTGCCAAAGGAGGATTCCCAGGCAGAGCTGGGGGCTACATGAGGCACAGGCAGGCTCTGGGGTGCTGAGCAGGTTTGCTGTGCTTGGGGGAGTTGCATGGGGCTGGCATGGAGAGGGGAGACCCTGGGAGAGGGGATTTCACAGGGAATTTGCCCATGGGATGGATCTCGGTATGGTCTGACGAGGGTGCGGGGAGAGAGCAGGGAGGAAACTACAGCACAGGGAGAGGGGCTGGAGCTGTTGGAGATGCTTCTCTCCTTTTTCTGCTTCCCTGATTGGGGAAGGGAGAGGTTGGAGGTGCCCCAGTTGTGGCCAGGCAGGGGGGAACTCTTGGCTTTAGTGTTGTGGGAGGAGGTTGAGTCTGACCCCGCTGAGCCCTTGCTGCTGCCAAGGGTGACAGAGTTGAGGCTTCTCTTTGCTCTGCCCAGGGTGGGCAGCGAATGCCCCCGTCTGCCCTGCTGTGTTGGGGGCTCTGGGCCGTGACCTTGACCCCTGTCCTCTCCAGCTCCTCCTGGAATGGCAGGAGGAGGAGGCAGTGAGCCCAGGGCTGACTCGTGGTCTCAGGACCTCGTGCTCCTGTGTGATGTGTGACCTCACCCTCCACTCTGTGGTCCGTGGTTTCAGCAGAGGCCTGGCCACGTGCCCTGCCACCCTCCCTGGTGTCACAGCGTGTGTCCTTCCTGCCTGGGGGTGACACGGAGGGGAAGGTGCAGCAGGAAGGGCAGGGGAAGTGCCATGACAGGGACACGGCACCGGGAATGGAGAAAATGGTGGGAGTACTGGGGGACCGCGAGCTCTGGGTGTGCAGCTGGGCCTGCCCTGTGCCCACATCAGCTGCAGCCCCAGGCCCCTCTGACATTGTTTAGAGTAGACAGGATGGGTTTTCCTGTAGGATTTCAGGAGGAATTTCTTCATAGAAAGAATTGTCAGGCATTGGAAGGGGCTGCCCAGGGAGGTGGTGGAGTCTTCATCCCTGGAGGTGCCCGAGGAATGACTGGATGTGGCACTCAGTGCTCTGGGCTGGGTGACAAGGTGGGGATTGGGCACAGGTTGGACTCGATGCTCCTGGAGGTCTTTTCCAACCTTAATGATTCTGTGGGATTCTAGGATGAGACCAGGGCTGCCCTTGAGGGATGTAGCCATTTCCCTGTGCTGTGACAGGACCTTGCTCTGTCCTGCCAGTGCCACTGCCATGTCCCTTCTGAGGGATCCCATGTGTGGTGACACATGGGCTGCTTGTGAGGTGCTGTCTGTGGGGTAGGGATTTGGTGCCTGCTCTGACCCCTGATCAGCACTGGCCTTTCGGTCAGGGGAGCTGCACTGTTCAGATGGGGTGTCTGGAGGACTGACACTGCCCAGCTTGACTTGTGGCAGTGCCATTGAAGGGGGTTACTTTCCCAAAGGAGGTTTCTCTCCCAAGGACACAGTGTTGCCTGTGATGCAGGGCTGGTTTATTAGGAATGAGGGAGCCTGTGTTTCCCGGGTGTTGCCCATCCCTTGCCCAGTCTCCTGCCGTGTGGGTTACTCTCAGTGGCATCCAGGCTGTGTTTGGGCCCTGGGCTGGGCCAGTGCAGCCCCAGCTCCCTCGGCCCAGCGCTGAGGCGTCTCCTCTCTGTGCCTCCAGCCGGGGGTGATGCCATGGCCGCTGCCAGCTCCAGCAGGGCCAGGGCTGGGCCGCCCTGCGAGAAGTCCCAGCTCTCCGTGAAAGGTGGGTCCTGTTGCCTCGCTGGCAATCCCTCTGCCGGGAATGGTGTCTGTGTGTGCTCTGCTGCACCCCGGGCTGGGAGCCCTTCCCAGGGGAAGCAGGAGCTGGGGTGCCCGGCACTGCCCTGTGGCTGCTGGGCTGGGCTGGGCTGGGCTGCGCTTCCCCCCGGCTGCCGGGGACGTGGGCTCCGTGGCCCTGCCAGTGCCGCGCCGGTGCTCCCGTGGCCGCGAGATGGCTCCCGGCACCCGGAGCCGCGTCCCCTCAGAACCTCATCCCCTCGGAGCTGTCCCCGGCTCTGCCCCTCCGCCTGGCACTGCTGACCCGGGGGTGCCCCCACCGCCTCGCCCCCACCGTGCTCCTGTGCCCTGGGGTAGGGAGGTGTCTGTGGGGACAGTGACTCCCCTGCAGCCCTCGGGAGGGTTGAAGATGGGGGCCAGGCAGTGATCAGGCCGGTGGCAGCCATCGCTGCCATCGGGAGAAGCACTTCCTGCTCCCCTTCTCCCAATACTACGGTGAGTCCTGGCCCCCGACCTGGCAGGGACGGGATGGGACGGGGGGTGACAGCAGGGCCGGGGGCTCCCCCTGACCCCATGGCTGTCCCTGCCCAGTGGTGTCTGTGAAGCCCAAGGCCCAGAGCCGCCCAGCACGCATGAACTGCTACGTGGAGGTGGCTGGAGACGGGCTGCCCAGTGAGACCAAGAAGACGGGGAAGCAGATGGGCATCTCCGAGCTGCTGTGGAACGAGATCCTCACCCTGTGAGTGCGTGTGACCCCCTGGTGTGAAGCTGGTGCCAGGGCTGGCTCCCTGTGCTCTGCTGGGCCGTAGGCTGGGGACAGTCAGAGCTTTTCCCCCTGGACAACAATGCTGTCAGGGGCAGCCAGGTTGGGAGGGCAGCAGGAAGGGGAGTCTCCTGTTGCCCCATGGCCTTGCCCACCTCCCTCTGCTCCCTGGAGCTGGCACTGCCTGCTGCCCAAGCTTGGAGCAGGCATGAGGCCACGGTGACAGCCCCCTTCTCTGATCTCTGCAGGAACGTCACGGCTCAGAGCCACCTGGAGCTGAAGGTGTGGATCTGCCATACCCTGAGGAACGAGCTGCTGGGCGCCGCCTCCGTCAGCCTTGGCAACCTGCTCCGGAGCGGTGGGAAGCGTACGTACGAGGGGGTCCCCCGGCGGGGGTCCTGCACCTCACCTGCCTGGAGGAGAGGAGAGGGGTGGCCGCAGCAGCTCCTGCGTTCCCCGGGAGGGAACAAGGTGCCATTGTGTGGCTGGGCTGGGGGCTGGGTGTGACGGAAGCCGTACCTGCGTCAGCCATGCCCCTGTTAGCCATACCCACGTCAGCCAGGGTGCTGCAGCCGGCTCGGAAACACAAACCCCTCTGCTATTTGCTGCCGTTTGCGGTTGCCAGAGTGTGGCTCGTGACAGCAGCTCCCACATAAAGGCGGCCATTCAGGGCCGGGGTGGTGCGAGTGGCCGTTTGGGGCTGGAAAAGGCTGTCTCTGTCTATTCCAAGCAAAGCTTGTGAGACACAGACCTGGTATTGAGCAAGGAGAGGGGCCTCCTGTGCCTCGGGGGGGATTCGGGGCTGGGTCAGACCCTCCACGGTGCCAGGGCCTGGGGTGGGCTGCTTCCCCTGGCACTGCTGCTTCAGGCTGTGAAACCACACCGTTGTCCCTGCCACACTCCATGTGCTGGGCAGGCTGCACCTGGTCTGGGTGTGGAACACTGAGGGACACGTAGGAGCTGTGCTGCCACTGCTGTCACCTCGCAAAGGCCCTGAGGATCTGAACGTGTGCCCCGAGATGGGCTCTGTTGCTTGGGGTGTAGGTATCAGACAACCTGAGGGCTGTGGGGGCTGTGCCCCGGGGCACTCTTCCCTGCAGCTTTCCTTGCCGAGGTGTGCTGATGCCGGCCGGGCTCCTGGAGCCGCCGTCGCTCCCGCCCTACCTGCGGGGGCACAATCGGCTCTTTCATTCCCAGCCTCCCAGGGGGCTGTGTGGAAAATGAATGGAAAAGGCAACTGGCTGTTTGAGCTTGTCCATTAACATCTACCAGAAAAAAAGTGTCAGATTTTTCCTTGACACCGTGGGCTGGGAGGGAGGACTCTTAAAGCTGCAGAGCCTGCCCTGGCCTGCCAGGAAGGTGCTGCCATGGGCTGGGGGCAGCTGGCACTGCCTGGGCTATCTGCTTCTGTCTGCCCTTCTTTTCTGGGCTGGCATCTTCTCTCTCCTCTTCTCTGCAGGTCACTGCTCAGCCTTCAGGCTTTGCTGCAGCTCTGAGTGGGGCAGAGACTGCTGGGGGTCCCCTGGGGGTCCCCTGAGAGCCTTGAGACCCCTTCCCTGGGGGCTCCTCACCTCCCGGGAGGAGGGGATCTCATTCCCTCTGCCTGCCAGCCCAGGGAAGGCAAGGACATGCAAAAGGCATCTGGGATTTCAAGCCATCCCTAGTCAGACACTTAATGTGTGTGAGGCAGCAAAATGTTGTGCCTTCTGCCACTGGAGGGGCCTGGCTCTCCTCTCCCCGTCTTGGGAAGTGCTCAGCTGGAGCAATCCTTCCCCAGGGCTGCTCCTGCCAGGCAGCAACCCCTCTCTCTGCCTTCACTGGGCTTGTTACTGTTTTGATGAGGTTCTCTGTGAGTTACTAGTGTGTGAGTGTAGCTGTGGTCTTCATTTTATTCCTGTCATTCCGCTCAGTGGGCAGGAATGGATCTGGTTGTGGGCAGGACGGTGACGTCCTTGGCTCCCGCCTGCCAGGATGTTGCTGGAGCTCCCCCCACTTCTGTCAGCCCTCCTGCCAAGCACGCCTTGCTTCAGGTGAAAAAGTCTCTGCTCCAAGGCCTGGAGCTTGGAAAAAGAGCTCAGTGACGAGGCCTGAGCTCGCAGGAAAGCTGGGAGAGCCTCTGGAGCTGACAGCCTGGCTGTCGCGGGAGCTCCTGCTCTGGGCAGGGCCAGCCTGGCTTTGGGGCTCCCAGCACTTTCCAGCACCTTGGCAGGGCCTGCGGGGCCTCTCCGCTGTCAGGCAGAGCTCTCCCGCCTCTGCAGGGATTGGATGGGAAGTGGAGAGGTGGGTCAGAATGAGTTCCATCACCAACATGAGCTGGAGCCTTCCAGGAGCTGAGCTGCTCCCAGGGCTCCTGTAAAGCAGCTCGTTTTCCATGGCACAGCCCCTGCCCTGGTCCCTGAGTGCCACCTCTGCAGAGACACCTCTTGGTTCCACCTCTTACTTTGCCCAAGGGGCAACCCCAGCTGGCCCTGCACCGTGGGCTCTCTGGAACCCCATACTGGGCCCTGCTGGTTTTTGCTGGTCCCACTGTGTGCTGAGTGGCACCACATTCCAGGGCTTTACAGATCTCACAGAGTCCCCACTGCTGTGCCCCAGGCAGAGCTGCTGGAGCCATGGCCTCGTGGGACCCTCCAGGAAGCCAGCAGCACTTCCCAACCTCTGGAAAGCTGCAGCTCCACCCCATAATGGCTGTGATGCCAAAGGAGCTGTGCTGTGCTGCGTGCCCTGGCAGCTCCCTGAGCTGGCTTACTGTGGCTGGGATGTAATCTCATAAAACTGGTCATCCAGCCAGTAGGTCACCATGGGGGGCAGACAATGCCCATCCTATGTCACCTTTCAGAGGAAAGAAGTAGATGTCCAAGGCTCTCCTCGTTATCCCTGGCAGATAAATGGGGTGGGACATAGTTGTCTCTAAGCTGCTGGTGGCTGAGGCTGGGTCAGCAGCATGGGCAAAGCTGCCCTGGGGAGACTTTCACGGGACAGTAAAGATTATCCCTTCCTGTAAGCTCTGGGTTCTTCCTTGTTTTGGGAATGGCTGTGGAAGGTCTAGCTTTCCTCCTGCTTCTCCCCATAGGGACTTGTAGCCACAGCTTGAGGTCGTTCCTTTGGCTGTGGAAATTCACAAAGGCTGAGCCAGTCTTCACCTGCTCAGCACCAGAGAGCTTTGATCCATCCCAGATAAAACCTGGACAATCACATGGACCTATTGGAATGGGACCTGGCCTTTGCATCCAGTGGGACTGTGCAAAGAGGGTTTGGGGAGCTGAGAGAGTGGGAAGCACCATCTGGCTGGCTGTCTGGAATTCTTCCTGGATGTGTGCATGGAGATGGAGCCATCTCAGACAGGGTGTTCCAGAGGGGCTGCCTGTCCCGTGTGGCAGCTCCCTGGGGTCAGACATGTGTGGTCCCCGGGGGTTCCGGGGGCTGGAGCTCAGCCTGGGGCCGTTATCGCACCGGCTGCTCCCAGCCTCATTTCTTGGAACCGTAAATCCGCTTAATGGGCTGGGTGGGAATTCCAGCTCACCTCCGCTAAATGGGAGCTCTGATGCTGTGTGCGGGGCACTGGAAGCAGCTGAACTGAGACCTTATTCAGGACCAAATCACCCCCCGACCCCCTCCCAAAATAATAATAATTCCTCTGACATTCTGGCAGCCGGCGGGACAGAGGCAGCCTTTGTGCTCGGCCCTTCGGGGGACCCGCCGTCGGGGCAGCAGCAATGTCCCTTTGTGCGTCCTGCACGCTGGACGGGGACAGGGAGGGGAAGGTTCTGCGAGTGTTTATTTTCTTTAAAAAAGCTGGAGGGGGGGAGAAGGAAGCCGGCTGGGAGGTTCATGTTCACATCCTCCACTTGGAGACACCTTGTCTTTGCGCCTCGGCCGAGTGCCCGCACAATGAGGGCTTGTACGGCCCCGGAGTGCGGCGCTCACGGAGGGGGATGGAGGGACCCCAGAGAAAATGCGGATTCCTATGGCTTGGAGGAGCCAGGGGGGAAACAGGGTCTGGGTTTGTTCTGGTTTTTGGCCGTGCTCAGTAGCATCTTCTGTCTCAGGCTCTTAAAACCGCCTGTGAGGTCGGTTCCCCTTGGAAGCAAGCGGAGAACAGCTCTGTGAGGCAGAGGAGGGAGACCGGGCTCAGTAGAATCCCTTGTTGGATGATGGGTGGATGATAAGTGACAGCTGAACTCCAGCCTCTCTGCTGTACCCCTGTGAGCATGTGCCCCTTCTGTGCAGGGGTACCTGTATCCTTGGCACTACAAACCAGAGACTTCCCAGAGATCCACAAGTGCAGCCTGTCTCATAGCCCTGTCTTTGCCACAGACCCCATGTCGCTGGGTTTTGGGATGCCTTGGAAGAGGGGGTGCTGAATCCCAGCACAGACAGCTTGAAGATAGAGGTGGGACAAGGGGTCCATAGGTGTGTGCTCCTTCCCTCCTGCTCCCACTGGCAGGAACCACACCCCGTCCCCGCATCGCACCAGGACAAAGCAGGTTGCTAAAAAATGGTGCCATTGTGTCATGAGCAATCCGTGTATAATACAAATATTATTTGAGCAAATGAGTCAGGAAGTGTCTGGGCTGCTGTCCCAGGCTGGCGCAGCCACATTTTTCTGGCCTTCTGTGGCGGAGCTGGGTGTTTCAGTTGGGCTGGCTCCGGCAGGCATTGCTGTGCTGGGGTGGGTGCTGTCACCCAGGGGACCAGCCCTGCCTGCCCATGGGGGCTGAGGGCTGTGCCTGTGCCCCCATTGCCCCTAGGGACCAGCAAACTCTTGCTAAAGCTGATAAAGCCAAAACGGTTCCCAAGGGTGGGAGTGGAGCTGGCAACTGTCTCCAAGAACCTCCCAGACCATGCCACACACTCCAGAACCTTCTGTGGAGGCAGTCCGATGCCTCAGCACAGTGTTTGGAGTGTTCCTGTTTGCGGACAGCCCTCTGTGCCGCTGTTGTTCAGTGGAACTGATGCATGGGGATGTGGTGGTCGCCATCATGAAGGACCCTTCTTGCCCCGTGTGTTGTGTTAAATCCCTTGACTTTCCTGCCAGGATCTGCCCCTACAGCCCCAGCTCCTGGATCTGTGAGCAATGAGGGTCTTGGCTGTGTCAAAGCCAGGGCCCCTGGGGCAGCTGCAGCCCCAGTAAAAGGGTGGCTGGTGAGGGAGGGTTTTCCTTGGGAGAAGGTGATGAGGCTGGCTGGGGATCCTCGGGCAGTGCTGGAAGGTACCTGTAGGTGTGAGGCCAGTGCTGGTGGTGCTCACTGGGACAACTGGCCCTGAGGGAGCAGGCACCTTTGGGGGGTGGGGGAGGCCTGTGGGGGACCCACCAGGGGGTGGGCCAGGGGCCTGACGTGGGAGCTGGGCTGGTGGAGCCACGTCCATTGCAGCTGGGATCCCAGTGGTGACCGGTGGTCTCTCTCCCTGTCCCCTCTCTCCCACAGTGGAGAACAGGCAGCTGACCCTGGACCTGCAGACGGAGAACAAAGGCAGCATTGTGTCAGGCGGAGAGCTGACGATTTTCCTGGACGGGCCGGCTGTTGCTCTGGGAAGCCTTCCCGATGGCAGTGCCGGCACAGAGGGTGAGTGCCCGGCCCCACGTGCGCGCAGTGGCTCCAGGCACGAGGCGCTGAGTGGGGAGAGGAGGGGGCTGAGCCCACGGCCCCCAGCACCCCTGGGCCAGTGATCCAGAGCCAGCACCTGCCTCCTCTCCCAGATGAGGCTCCGGTGCCAGCCCCGCCTGCCCTGGATACTCACGAATTCCTGCAGAATTGGAGCAGGAGCGTCGATGGCCTGGGAGGAGCAGCCCTTCTCCAGGCCCTTCTCCAGCCATCCACATGGATCAGCCACTTCCCTTGCTGTTCCTGTGGCCTGTGGAAATGGTTTCAGTGTTTCCTGAGCAGGGCTCCCCATGGGGACATGTACTGATGGCTGACCCATGAGGCTGCCAGGGGAGGGAGCAGAGCTTGTGCTGGACAGGGGCTAATGTGTTGCTTTCCCCTGGCTCCTTCTCTTCCCTGCTGGGAAACAAAACTTGTGAAATCTGGGAATCTTGGATGTGGCTGCTCTCCTGGTGTTGCCAGTTCTGCAGAGTCCTGCCTTCTGCTTGGAGCTACAGGGTGCTGGGCAGGGGGGGCTGTGCCCTCACACAGCAGTGGGAGAGGAGAGAACCCAGCGTGAAGGTGAGGTGTCCTTGGGTGCTGGGGGTCTGTCATGCAATAGGTGGGGCTGTTGTGCTTTTGGGACTCCTTTCTGGAAGGTGAGGAGGAGGGAAGAGCTAGTAGGTGTCTCAGTCCTTTTCTTCACCCTCCCATTCTTCCCCCATGCAGGGTCCCAGGCACCTGGACGGGACCCCACCAGCGCGGCTGCAGCCACGGAGGGCCGACACCAGCCTCCCAGTACCAACTGCTTTGGCAGCAGACCAAGGTGAGGGCCCCAGGCTGTGTGTCCGTTACTGAGAGGTTGCTGTGGCCCTGTCCTTTTGCAGTGCACCCCACTTCAGATCTCCCAGTGAGCCCCTACCACAGCCCACAGGAGAGATGGGGCAGGGGTGGCCTGTCCCAGGGGACAGCAGAGCTGGGGGTACAGGGGGTGACTGTACAGACAGGCTGTGGCTGGCCTGAGCCCCTCCTAAAGGGTTTGTCTCAAGGAGTATCAGGTCTGTGGTGGCCCAGAGAGTTTCACCAGTTGCTCCACTGGCAGCCGAAGGAATGTTCTGTCTGGAAGTGGGGCAGGCTGTGACCAAGCAAACTAAGAAAGTGGGATCCCTTCAAATGTGGATCATGGGGACCCCAGCTCTTCCCTCAAGCACTGCCCTGGCCAGGCACTGGGAAGCACAATGGTCCTCTGGACAATGGTCACAAGAGGACACTTCTGAAAGTCCAGGAGCAGGAGAAGCAGAGCTGCAGGGAAATAACAGCTGCTTCCAGAGGAAATGAGATGCTTGGGCAACAGGCCATCCTGTGCCTGGCTCAGTGCCCTGCCCTGCCTCCTTGCTGGGCTGGAGTGGCTCAGCGCTGCTCCTTTTGGAGCTGTGGTTATTGGGAGACGTGTCACACTGTCAACATGGAGTTGAATTTAACACCTATTTATATTTCCAGAGTGTGGCAGTGGCCCAGCAGCCTGTACAGATGTTCTGGATAGGAGTCTGGCTGTGGAGAGGGCGCCTGCAGCCTGCCCGTGGGAGGTTCTGCATGGCCCAGGCTCAGTAGCACTCTCAGCTACAAGCCCCACACCTCGAGCTCTTCTGCTCCTTCTTCATCTCCTGGGCACACACCAGAGATGATGTTTTTGGCTCCAAAAGTGACCATGTCCTTCCATGCTGTGTGTTCATCTTCCACCCAAGGAGGGAGAGGGATGGGGTGTTGGGAGTAGGCTGTGAACACAGTTTGTGCCCTTTTGTGGTGGCTGCTCCTGTTGATTCCTGCTGTCCAGGTGTTAAATCATTCTCAGAGGTGGGAAGTGCTCAGTGACCTGAGAGAGCTAGGCTTGGCAGGCACTTAACAGCTCTCAGTAGGTGCTAGAAAACCTGCAAAGAAAGTTCTAGTTTGGGAGGCTCAGCCTGGTCACTGCCTGCTGCCCCTTCCCTGCTGCTTTTCCGTTGGCTGTGAGGAGTTTCTTCTTTGAGTGCTGAAGTCTGGCCAGGACTTCTGCAGGGCACCTTCAGACACCTGCCAGGTGTGCCTCCGATCATTCCAATCCCATGGCTGCCTTGGCATGGGAAACTTATAAGCTAGTCCTCAATCTGTGCTGCACTCCCCTGAATTTAGGGTGTTCTGGACATACCTGCTCAGGTTGATGTGTTACTGCTCTGTGGGACAGAGCACTGCTGGATGTACCCACCGTGAAGGCAACTGCCTGCTCCGGGGTGGAACACGGTTCCCTTGCGCTTGGGAATGCTGTGTGATGGTTGCTGTGTTTATACACAGAGCCGTGTTTATTTTCTGGGCTTGGTGATGGATGCTGGCAAACTCACTTGCCGGCAGGATGGGAAGAAAAGGGCCATTCTTTGCTCCTCAGCTATTTCTACACTGTCCCCACGAGGGAAACAGCTTGGTCAGGCTTCTCTTTCTTCTCCTGAACAAATGTCATCTTGGGATTTGCTGCTAATCTTGGTGGTGGGGTGTGAAATTCCACAGCCCTCTGTGCAGGGAGAAAACAGAGCCCAGGGGCCCTTAGCTGAGGGCTGGGGCTGTGGGTGCCACGAGCCCTGTTTGTCTTGTGGAAGCCCTGGCACAGGTTGCCCAGAGAAGCTGTGGGTGCCCCATCCCTGGAATATCCAAGGCCAGGTTGGATGGGGCTTGGAGCAATGGGATAGTGGCAGGTGTCCCTGCCCATGGCAGGGGGTGGAATGAGATGAGCTTTAAGGTCCCTTCCCATCCAAACCATTCCATGATTCTCTCATTTGGGTGCTGGTCTCCTCCCCTCTTGGCAGGGACAGGGGGAATTTCTCATCTCTGTATTTTTGGGAGCTGAACTCCCATTGACCACATGGCACTGGGGCTTTCCTGCCCTGACCTCCCACAGCCACTGCTGGCTCTCTGTGCTCTGCCCTTCCTCCTCTTCAGCCACAGTTTGGGGGATGATGTGCTGAGTGAGACCAAGACATGCTGCCACCTCTGCTGGTATCTCATGCTGGGACCTTCTGGCCACCTCAGCTGGAGAAACTGGCCATTCCTGTGTTACATGGCCAGGGTCTGTGTTGGCCACTGTCGTGTGGGGGCTCTGCCTTGGCATAAGTGGGAGAGCTGAATGGTTGATGTCACCTGGATGATCCCATGTTCCTCTTTGGCACCATCTACCCTGGTCCAGGTTAGGGTTGGGGCAGCCACCTGAGGTCCCCAGTCGATGGGGTGCAATGGGGTCTTGTTCCCCCCGGGAGAGGGGCTGCCCCATGCACACCTCACTCCGTCCCACCATCTGTTTCCGTCTGTGCCTTGCCTGATTTTCTCCCCGCTCCTATTTTAGGCACACATTCCCATCCCGCCGTGCTCCGTGGCCTGGGTTTGTTTCCAGTGTCTATTAAAAGACAATGCCCAGATGGGAGCACTCGTGGGAGGGCTGGGCTGGGCGGCGGGCTGGCTAATTCAGGCTGGTAACCCTGTGCCTCCGCCTGGCAGCCTGGAAACATCCTGTTTTGGTTTCTAAAAACTGCCTGGGCAGCTCTGAGCTCATCTGTGCTGGAAGGGCAGGGACCAGATCTGTCCCGTGCGGAGGGGGCTGCTCCTGGTGGGACTGGCTGGTGCCACCTGCCCACTGCCCTCTGGCCATGGCTCTGGGGCCTGTGCTGCCTCTGGCCTCGCCATGGGGTGACTGTGGGGAGGGGGTGACTGTGGGGAGGGGGTGACTGTGGGGAGGGGTCCCAGCCAACTTTCGGGAGGCATGTGATGTCAGGATACCCTGCCAAGGTGGCAGTGAGGGGCCACCTTTACCTCCTGACCAGGGAAGAGGAGCCTGTTCTGCACCTGCAGATGCTCCATGTCCCCAGGTGCTGGTGGGCAAAGCAAACCTCCAGCACGGAGCCGTGTCCAAGGGTAGCCAGGATGTCGGGGGTGAATTCATGGTCTGAGGGGCCTCTTGAGGAGCCGCTGGGTGGGGCTGCCCTCCTGGGAGTCCGTGGCTGGTCGAAGGGGTCACAACAGCTCTGTTCTGCCCTGTGGCTCTTATCTGATCTATTTTCAACAACCATCTCCTGCTTTCCCATGTCTCCTCCCGATCCCAGTCCTGCCATGAGCTGCTCCCCAAGGAGAGAGGCTTTGGAATAAGTGGGAGGAACCAAGGGCTTGCTGGAGCTGGCGAGGGTGGCATGACTGATCTGTGCCCTGTCGCTGCCAAGCTGCTGTCCCCTCCCAACACCAGCACTGACACTCGGGGACAGTTTGTGGGTTTTGCCCTTTTAAGGGTAGATTTTGGCTGGGGCAAACTGACGTCCTGGTCCCTGCAGTCCTCACTCTCCATGGTTGCTGCCCTGGCTGCCAGCCTGGGTGGAGGTACCTGGGCTCTGCCTCTGCCTTGCCCCCGGATTTGGAAAGGCAGCATCCCCCCCCTCCACCCTGTCTCCCTGCCCACTCGCAGTAACAAATTCCTAAGGTGAAACTGAGCTTTTTTGGGAAGCCTCTGTGCTGCCTTGGGGACCCAGGGTGGTCTGAGGGGAAGTTTGCCAGGGGAGCTGCAGGTCCTCTGCCCACAGAGGTTGGGCTGCTCTGGCCATGGGGACATGGAGGCAGGTGAGCTCCACTGTGACACAGAGACCCCCAAGAGATGGAGCAGCTGCACCTGAGCCAGGGATGGAATCGGCACAAGACTGAGGCAAAAAGGCAGGAGTGGGGTTTTCCATGTGATGTCTCTCACCTCCCATGTTCTTTTCCCTCGCAGGACGCACCGACACGCGGCCGGAGTGGCCAGGGGAAACACAGGGAGTGGAGAGCAAAGTCCCAGCGCCAGGAGCCGGCACCGGCAGCAGGCCAAGAGCACACAGCATGCCAGCATGGCCAATGGCACAGCCAATGGCACAGCCAATGGCACTGCCAATGGCACAGCCAACACCATGGCCAATGGAGCAGTCAACAGCACAGGTGAGCCAATGCTCGTGGAGGTGGGGACCAGAGCTCAGGGATATTTATGGTGGAGAAAATTCATTTCCACTGAGATGATGGATCTTGTAGTGCCTAGGAATGTCCTCCCTGTGAGTCGATTGATTTTTTTTTTATTGCTTCTACTGCTGATATGCCTCACAGCTCCGCAGAGCTCTCTCGTAGGATCGGTGCTGCCTGTCAGGAATGATTCCTGTGGCTCCACTCTGGAGCCACCAGCTCCAGGTGTTTAAAAGGATACTGGGACAGCAGCATCACTGACGCCACAATGAGGAGGACAGTTGTCACTGCTGAGTGGACTCTTTTCAGGGTTCAGCTGAATTTCCCATCAGCCTTAAGTGAAGATCTGAAGTGAGAGGAGCAGCTGCCTGTGGAGCATCAGCAAAGGCACAAACCCACCTCTCAAAGGGGGGGCTGGTTCTTGCGTCAGAGGGTATATTTGGAAAGGTTTCTCTTGTGTTTTCTTGGGTTTGTCCACAAAGCCCTGAATCCCTTGTGGAGCAGGACTGGGGCCTGCTGAGTGCCTGACTACAAAGTCACATGTGACTGATCTGTTTTCCTTCTCTAGCTTTCATGGGCATCTCTCACTCCTCCGCACTGAGTTTGCTTTTGTGGGAGATCTGGAAGGAAAAGCAGAGTGTTTCGTTTAGGAGAGAAGGAAATGTTTTGTTTAAGCCAGAAGGAAGTTGGGGGTTTTTTACACTTCATTGGGAAGACCTGGAACAACGCAATTTCAATTTTGCCAAAGCTCATTTTTGCCAAAGGCCAGCCCTCTCGAGTCTCCTCACTCTGTGGACACTCCCTCAGGCTGGGGACAGGATTTTGTTCCCAAGTACAACTTGGCTTCTTGGCTTTGGTTTGTTTGAAGCACGTTTTACTGGCCCAGCCGCAGCCTCCCCAGTGGCTTTATGACTGTGCTGTCCTTGTTGGTGTTTACCGCTCACACCCTCTGTGCCTCCCACAAATCCTGTCAGTGATGATTTGAGGATGGGGAGAGGAGTGTTTTGGATGGCTGGGATTAGTGTTGGACACCCTGGAGTGCCTCTACAAACCATCCTCTTGCCCTTCAGTTTGGTACATTTTGGTGACGTTGCCATGTTTTTCGTGCAGGCTGTTGCAAGAACGTCCTTGTTACATTTGTCACTCTCAGCTGTAATTTCAATAAAAGGAGATTATTCCCAGGCGTGTTTTCCCCACAGTCACATTGTTCAGCTCTTGCTGTGTTCCCCCTGGAGCCCTTCCTTATCAGGTGAACTTTGGATCAGCTTTTCCCTGCTTTGTCCAGGACTGTGATCAAACCAACCATGGCATACTCAACTGGGTCATCCTGTAGGTTCTCTTTGGAGACTGGCACAGCATGATTGAGGCTTCTAAAACTGCCCTTTCCCAGGCTTGCTCGACATGAGGGGCAGTCAGGGACCTCCTCAGCTGGCTGCCACAGGACTCTGGTGGAAGTTGCTGCTGACCTGAAAATCTTCCTCACCCTCAGTGCTGCCTGGGGACACCTTCAACTGCTGCTGTGTCCCAGGATCCCTCTGGTGTTGGAGGATGTTGTCCTGCCACCTTCCAGCTGCCAAGCAGAGTCCTGAGCACTCTTGCCTCTTCTCCAGAGTGTCTGTAGCTCTTCAGTCTCCCATCTGTGGTAGTTCATACTGGTTTTTCCTATGATACTAAATATTTGGGCTTCCCTTATGGTTTTGTCCATTTCTCAGCTCTAAATCGTGGAGCTCTGTCTGCATCCCATATTTTGTTCCTTGTTTCTGGGTTGTTTTTAAAACTTTTGCTTTACCACTCCAGCCAGGATGTCTTGTAGCAAAGGTTCTGCTCAGCTGGGCTGCCAGGTCTCAGGGTTTTGGGTATCTAATAAGTATTCCTCAAACAAATTCCCTTTCATTTTTTTGCTTAGCATTTTCCTCCTCCTCATTTTTCTTTGTAGTTTTCCTTTGCTCTGTCTCTTCCCCTTACCTTTTTCAAAAGTTCACTGGAATTCAGCAACATTTAGCTCTTTCCAGTGCTGTTGACTCGCTGAGCCCAGGTTTCATTCTGCCTCGGGGGAGATGCTGCACCCACAGTTTCGGAGGTCCTGCTTATTCCCTGATTTCTCATCAGGGATGCAGTGTGTTTCAAGTGGCTGAAGAGAAACTGAGCACAAAAAAGTACCCTCTGCTTTTGTCTCAAGATAGAGGCAGTGGTTCCCAGAGGGATCCGGGTCACACAGGTGCTGCCTCTGCTGCAGGCTGGGAGCACTGTGAGTCCCGTGCTTGGGTTGTCATCCAAGCTCTGCTCCCGGGAGGATTGGCCAGATCCCATCCCCTCCTGGGTGCTGACCCCCTGCTCTCTGCCCTTCCAGTGAACGGGGACGCCGTGAGTGCCGTGGACATTGAAGAGGACAGGCCAGCAGCGGGGGCGAATGCTCCGGCCCCGGCCCCGGCGGTGTCCGGCACGACCGACGGCCCCACCGCTCCTGCCCCTCCTGCCCTGCCGGGCTCTGGAGAGGCCGAGGAGGCAGCGTCCGGCCCCAGTGCCCCCCCGGCCCGGGCAGCAGTGCCCGCCCTGGATGCTCTGCCCCCTGGGTAAGCTCTGCTTTCTGCCTGAGACTTCTGCATAGTGGGTTCCTGCGGCCCTCGGGGAGGGAGGCAGGGCCCTGGAGGTGGGGACAGGAAGAAACTGGGACACTGCTGTGGCCTGGAAGGAGAGGCTGTTTGAGGGAGGGAAGTGCTGCCTTGGGAGCTGGTGGGAATGCTGGTGCTCAGTGGAGCAGGGGTGGCCTGGGGCACCTGTGGGGATCCCTGTGCCCTGCTCACCTGGCACAGCCTGTGCCCCCTGCTCTGCCCATCTGCTCAGGATTGGCTGCCATGGATCCTCTGGACCAGGGGCTGGGCTGTGCCAGCGGAGGTTTGGGGCAGTAAACAGTGGATGGCAGCGCAGTGCCAAGCAGCCTCTCAGCGTCCATGCAGAGCTCTCTGCTCTCCTGGGACTGCTGAAGGGATCAGGCAGAGGAAAACACACGGGAGAGCAAGCGTGGATTTCCAGGGAGCTCCCACTGAGCAGGAGGGCACGGACATGCTCGGGGCATTGGCCACTGCTGGGGGCAGATGGGCAGGACCCTCCAGTAGCAGTGCCCCTTCTCCCTGGTTCGGATGCTCCTCCTCCTTCTCGGGCTATGGAGAAGGGGGAGGAGGAGAGCGGGGCTGGAGGAGAGCAGGGAGGGGCTGAGCAATGCCTGTGGATGTGCTGGCTGTGGGGGTGGCTGGGCTCAGCCCCCTCTGTGTTGCAGCTGGGTCGTTCTCCCCTTGTATCAAACACCTTGAATTCTGGGCGGGGGTGAAATGGGCTGTGTTTGGGATGAAGGGAGCTGTTTATTTTCCCTTGGCTGAGGCGATGCCTGAAAGGTCAGGGCCCGCTCGCATGTCAGTCACAGGTAATTAGGGTTAACGGCTCAGTGTGCCTTTATGCCGGGTGTGTGAGGGGTTCTGTTCTCCTGGCCTGGGCGCTTCCTGTTTCCAGGCAGCTGGAAAAGTCCAGTGCTCTCAAAAAGGCCTTTATTCCAGGCAGAGCTTATGCCCCTTTCTGCTCCTACCAGGTAGACTGAAGGGCTCCTTTTCCCCACCTGGGGTTGGAAACAGGCTGTTTCTTTCCTGGGGTGGAGGAGCCTGCAGATATCTCATGATTCGGGGTTCTGAAGGCTCAGTAGGCTGCAGGCACTGCTTTCTAAGACATGCCAGGCTGGATTTGCCTGGTCCAACCAGGTATAAGGGTGGCCCCGTCCTCCCCACCACTGTCTCCCTGTGGAGCTCACAGACCAGAGAATTGTGTGTGTCGGAGCAGGGAGGAGGATAAAGCTGTTGCGCTTTGGAAGACAGATGGAGAGGAACGGTAGAGGAGTAGTGAGCCATCCTCCAGGCTGAGCTCCCAGAATTTGGATATCTGGAGACACCTTTGATTAGTGCTTTCTGTGCCAGTCCCTCCCTTCCTGGCAGTGGGATCTGTAGGGGGAAGAGGGTAGCAGCTCTCTGGCATGTGCTGCGTTTGTGCCATGTTGGGCTGGCTTGGGCAGCACTCACCTGCTTGGGATCAAGGTCTTCCCAGGTAAAGGAGAGCGGAGAGTTGAGTCCGTTGAAGCCCTGAGAGCTGCCAAACCAGGTCCTGGGCTAACAGGGATTTGCTAAATTGGGATTGCACAACACACTGTGTCCTGGGGGTGGTGTAAAGGAGCTTCTGGGGCTCTCTTGAGCCCTGATCTAAGACGGCTGGTTTTTGCTTGGCTCACCACACCAGGGAATTACTTTGACTGGTGGTTTGGGGCCCTGAGTGGGAGATGGGGATGCAGAATAGCCCCTCGCTGGCCCATCTCTGCTGGGATGTCTGTGAGGGAACACTGCAGAGCCCGTGAGGGATGGCTTCTGCTCTACCACTCGCAGGAGCAACATTCCCTGCAGAGCTGCCAGTCATTCCAGGCATGGTGTCCCTCCTGCTTGCCCTGCCTCATTCTCCACATGCTTCCTTGCATCCCTGGGAGCATGGGGAGCACTCTCTTCAGCCTGTGTTCTGGGCTGTGACAGACGGAGGCAGAGTGTTGGGTTCATGTGGGGATTTGGAGCGATTTGCTCTGCTCAGATCTCTGGGCCTCAACATCTGTACCAGGTGTGGTGGCTCAAAGGCATCCCTCACACAACTGAGAGTCTGTCCTAAGGGCTGGAGGGTGCTGGAAGGAGTTCTGAGTAATTCCAGCCCCAACAGTGCCCAAAACCTCCTTCACACGCTCCAGGCAGAGCGTTCCCTTGCGAAGCCAGGAGCGTGTGGAACCGGCACAGCGGCCGCAGTGCCCGAGGCCTTGGGCACAGGGTCCCAGCTCTCACTTGGGTTTCTGAGCAGATCGATAACAAAAGGGGGCAGGGAGACATAAGAGCCCCTGGCTCCTGCATCTGGATCCTATCAGGGATGATCCTGCACAGGGACAGCCGGCCAGGAGGGGGGTGTGTGCATGGCGCTGTCTCGCCCGCACAAAGAGGTGCATTATGTTGCCTGGCAGGAGCCACAGGGCTGTGGTTTCTTACATAAGGAGGGCGTTTTGTTTGGACTGCCGAGTTGTCTCAGCTCTGCCACTTCCCAGTGCCCGTGGCTCCCTGCATCCATGGCCATCATGAGCCTGTGGGTAGCTGGAGGGGAGCTGCTGGGGGCCATCGTGTCAGGCGCTTCATGCTTGCAGTGTGTGCACGTGGGGAGAGCTGTCACTATCCAGTGCTCCCAAAACTATGGATCTCCTTTGCTGGTGGCCATGTGGAGCTGGGCAGGGTGGTCTGAGTGAGGATGGGATGTCCCCAGTGTCCCCATCTCCCAGGCTGTTGCTGTGTGTCAGCAGTGACTGCGGTTCATCACTGATGGCAAGGGACTGCTGCCCACAGGGTGAACCAGCCCTCAGCAGATTTACTTTGCAGATCACCAGGGAGCTGCTGGTGAGGAGCCTGTGAGCTCATCGGTGTTTGTACAGTGTGACACAGGGGCAGAGGATGTCAGTCAGTAACTACCACCACCAGCAACTCCCCCAAATCCCGTGTGGCTCTTGGCAGTCATGAGGGCACCCAGAGGGGTATCTGAGGGATCCAGAAACCTGGAGGAATCGTCATCAGGGGATTTCTGGTCTCTACAGCCTGGAGCAGCTCCTTCCCCAGGGCTGCCTGCTCTCTGCCACTCTGGGCTGGCTTCCTTGCTGTCACAACAGAAGCTGGTGTAGTAATTTGCTTGAGCTTTTTGTGATGATTAGAGACAGAAGACTGAATGGGTAGGGAGGCCTGTGGGAGCAGGAGTGTGACAGGAGAACACTTTATCTGTCAGCAGCTGCTGGCTTGCCTCCCTCTGCTGCAGGATAAAAGCTGACAGGAAAGCACAGCTCCATGGAGCTTTTACCTTTGCCAGGGTAAATTCATTAATAAGTTCAGGCAGAGAATGGTTCTAGTGTGGCCCAGTAAAGCCAGGCTCCCTGTCACACAGGCTGTCCTCGGGGGCCATCCCGACTTGAGTGCCATGGCCACATGGTGTGTTTGAGCCGTGGCTGTCAGCAGTGAGCCTTGGGGCTGCCAGGGAGAGAACCCAGCCCAAACTCAAAGGCTTCCCTGTAAAGACATATTAGGAGAAACCCAACAAAAACGACATCAAAAACACCGGGTGTAAAACTGACCCTGTGTGAATTCTTACGCTGACCTTTCTGGGGGAAATGAGGAATTTCTGCTCCAAGTTTTGTGTGTTCCAGAGGGCAGAGTGCTACAGCCCCTCTCCCATAGTCTCCATCTAGCAAGGCCAGCAGCTGCCATGCAGACCTGTCAAATAAAGTTTGGAACACTGAGGATGTGAGAAGGGGGGCTCACTGACCCACCAGGTGCAGCTCTCTGGATGTTCTTGGTTCTAGCAAGGATCACCTGCCTCAGGATTGTGTTTTTGTTGCAGGTGGGAACAGCGGGAGCTGCCAAATGGTAGAGTCTACTATGTAGACCACAACAACAAGACCACGACGTGGGAGAGACCCCTTCCTCCCGGGTAAGGGGTGTGGGGGCAGCTGGCACCTCAGACACTGATCTGACTTGCAGCTCCTGGTGAGCAAACGGGCACCTCAGGGTGCCTGAACCTGAAGCTGGACCCTGGGCTCTCTGAGGGCTCTCTGGGGTTCTCAGCCACATTGGGGTCTGCTTGTGCTCAAGGAGATGATGCTGCTGAGCTCCATGAGACCTGCTCTGCAGAACTCTTATAGATGAGGGCCCAGCTTCCCCTGCAGGAGTGTCTTCAGGTCACAGCCCTGAGGCCATTTGCTTTCCAGAAGTTTGCGGAATTCTCACCTTTTTGTGTTCCTAGAAGCAGAGAACTCAGTACGAACTGCTGTTGTTCTCTAGACTGAGTTTGTGCAGGGCTGGAGTGACCCAGGTGTGACGGGTGAAAGGGAAACACAAACCCACCCATGTCCTCCCCGGGAGCCTCTGGTTCCTGTGGGCACGCACTGTCTGCAGCCAGGCTGTGATCTCTGGTCCTACCACAGCCTCAAATCCGTGTGGGGTTAAAAGAGGGAGGCTGTTACCTGGAGAGGTGGGTTTGGGAGTAGCCCAGGTGTGCTCCTTCCCTCCTGCCAGGTCTCCAAACCAGTGCCTTGCCTCCGTCACAGGTCGGCTGTCCTGGAGGAATGCTCATGACATCCTGGTGGGAGCTCTGCTTGTACCTGAGCATCCTGTCAGGCTTCGTGTGCCCTTACAGGAGCTGCTTCAACAGTTACCAGTCCTTTATATTTCCTTTTGGTGGATCTTTGTCCAAAAGAGTCTCTTCAGCTGTGAAACCGGTGGTAGTGCTGGAGCTCGGCACGGAGCCCTCGTATTGGAGGGTGTCTTAGTCCACAGGGCCTGCCTGGCTGTCTGAGGACACACAGTGACAGCTTCCTTGGGTGCTTCCAGGTGGGAGAAACGTGTGGATCCTCGAGGCAGGTATTACTACGTGGACCACAACACCCGGACCACCACGTGGCAGCGCCCCACAGCCGAGTATGTCAGGAACTACGAGCAGTGGCAGTCGCAGCGGAACCAGCTCCAGGGGGCCATGCAGCAGTTCAGCCAGAGGTTCCTGTACCAGGTGAGAGCTGGGGGTGGTGAGGTCTCACTTGGCTCTCCTGCTGATCTCACCTGGGCTGGCCTGGGAGCCATGGAGCATGGGGAGGCCCTTGCTGGGCTGTGTGGGGTCTGTGGACTCAGCAAGCTCAGTGGAGCAGCGCTTGGATGGGAGCCCACAAGCTCCTCAGCTCCCTGCAGAGACTGTGGGGGAGTGACTTTCTTTTTATAAACCAGCTTGCGCAGCCCTGAAGGGTGGGAGGTGTCCTTAGCAGCCTGTCCCTGGTGTCCCTCCAGTGTCAGTGTGGCCAGGCACAGGCTTTCTCCCATGGCTCCCATCAGGCAAGCCTTGCTGCTGACCTGTGAGGCAGGTGTGTGCTGTGGGAGCTGAGTGAGTGTGGGAGTCTGGTCTGTAGAAGGAAGGGAGGCTCTGAGGGCTGAGCTCGTTCCTCCCTGGGTCTCCATCAGGCTCAGGGCAGCATGGCTGGGTCCTGGGGGCAGCAGTATTTGCAGACCCAGGGTACAAGTGCTGACACTGTGAGGGGCTGCAGCATCCAGGGACCAGAGAATGCAAGGAATAAGCTGGACTTGGCCAGCTCCCTCCTGCTCCCTCTGCTGCTGCCCCTTGTTCCTACTTGGAGCTGAGTATCTGCGTTTCCTTGCTCAGGGAATAGTCTCTTAACCATTCTGCTCCTGGGCAGGGACCACTCTTGTCCTGGCTGTGCCTTTGCTGTGGAGCTGGGCTCTGGCTGCAGGGATGACCAGCGCCTCTGCTGAGCTGAGCAGTGCTGGTGGCCGTGGGCTGCAGGATGAGCACTGCTTGGGAAAGGGCCAGGCTGGAATGTTCCTGCTCCCTGGAGTGGTGATCCAGCCTGTGCTGTGATGAAAGGAGGCAAGGAGGGCAGGTGGGCAGAGCAGAGAGACCAACCTCTCATCAGTGCTTAGCTGCTCAGAGAAAGCCAGGAGTCCCAGCTGGGACTAGAGTGAGCTCAGGGCTCCAGGAGGAGCTCTCTGGGAGGGGGTGCAGGCAGTGCAAAGTCCATTCTGCGTGAGACACAACCAGGGCCGCTCCTGGGGCTGTGGGAGCTGCTCAGCCCCTCTCCTCCCCCTGCCTGTCCCTCTCTGGGTGCCTCACCAGCCCTTCCAAGCCTTACAGCGGGAGCTGGACCCCCATGACTGCTGCCTCTGCCTGCCCACGCTCCCCACACACAGTTCACAGGACCTCAGTGGAGGTGGGGGCTGTGGGAGGGGGTTCCACCGTGGCCAGCGGGGCTCCAGGGCTGTCACTCGCTCCCTGCCAGCACCAGCCTTGGAGCTGCTCCAGCGCTGAGTGACGCCCTGGCTGGGCTCTGTGGAGCGCTGAGGGAGGGACTCAAGCTCCAAATTTAGCCTGATGAAACGATTGTACTTTTTGTTTCAAGCTCTCCTGCCAGCAGTGATGGCTCCTGCTCTGCCTCCTGCCTTGCGGGGGCTTTCTGTTTCACTTGCCCCCCTGCGCCCCCTTTGCCAGAGAGGATGGTGGGGAGGTGAGGAGCAGTGAGGCAGAGCCTCGGGAAGGCACAGTTCGGGGGGCCGGGGTGCAGCCAGGGACCACTGGCCCAGCAGGCACCCCTGTGCCACATCCCTCGCAGGGAAGGGTCTCTGGCATGGGGGCCCAGGTTGTTCCCCAGGAATGTGGGGAGCTGCAGGAGCTGCCCAGAGCTCTGTCCTGTTAGTTTTAATTAGCTATTTTTAGGTCCCAATGAGGTGGTACCTCTGGACGTGACTCGGCTGCGCGTGTGGGCAGCCTGTGCCAGCAGGGAGGGAGCAGACTCTGCCCCAAACCAGAAGTCTGCCAGCTGTGCCAGGCAATGCCTTCTGCCCCCAATCCTGGCACACGGGGTTGGGTATGAGACACACAGCTTGGAGGGGCACACACTGCACCAGCGCCGTCCCTGACGTGCCCCAGGATATCCCTGGGGTCCTGGGCTGCCATGGGGTGCCTCGAGTTTTGGTCTCTCTTGGAGTGGGGCTTGTCCCTGTTTTCAGGCGGGAGGGCCGGGTCTGGCTGCGGGTGGCATTCCCTGAGCCCAGGCCGACTCTGATCTATCCTGGTGCGGTGGGTTGGGACACGGCCCCCCTCCGGCAGCTGGGTTTTGGGAGGTGAAAATGCCTTTTGGGTAATGATACGTTTCTTATTTAACCATTAAAAGTACTTTCAGGCCTCCTGCTCTCCTGAGCCCCCACTGTGGGGCGTGCTCCAATCGCCCGGGACCCTCCCAGCGGAGCTGGTGACGGGGGGCTGGCACCACCGGGCAGACGCCGCGGAACACACGGCCCGGGAGGGCCGTAGGGTGGCGGCCCGCGCCGGCCTGCCGCCGCCTGGGAGCAGAAAGAGGCCTTGTGCGGCTGGACGGGCGGGGGGCCGGGGCCGCCCGTGTGCGCGGATGAAAATGCGCGCTCAGTGCATCCCGCACCCCGCGCCCGGTCCCGCGTTGGAGAGGGCCGCCATCGCCAGGAAGCGCGCGGCGTGACAGCGCTTGGGAAGATTTCATTGGAAGCCCGTGCGATATTTTTTCCAACCTCTTGCTGTGTGGTTCTTGGAGGAGCTGGAGTGAATCTGGAGGGGACCGGCGAGGGAGACTCGACACCGCGCACATACTGACAGCCTTGATTATAGTTACTCCGCGCCGTCCCGCTGCCCGGCTCAGCGGCAGAGCCCCTGCCCAAGCTACGCAGCTACAGCGCGCCCCTGGCTTCGCCAGCCCTGCTTGGATTGGGCTTTTTTTTTTTTTTTCCTTTTTTAGCCCCCCTTGAATGTGCAAGTTTTTTTTAGTTCCCTGGGAGCTGAGGGCCAAGGGGAGGTGAGTGGGAGCGAGGCTGGCCAGCTCGCCTCAGCATTCTACTCTTCCCAGCCTCCCTGCCCGGGGTTTTATTCCGTGTTTTTGCCTTCTCTGTTAACTCTAGTCCTCCGGCGCCCCATCTGACAATGATCCTCTCGGGCCGCTTCCTCCCGGCTGGGGTAAGTACTGAGCTGCCTCACCTGCCTGGCCCCAGTGAGGACACTTGGATGGGGACACTCTGATGGGGACACTCGGATCACTCCTGCGGGAGCATGGTGCTGTCAGCGCTCCCTCGCTCCCATCCCTGGTGTGGTTGGGAAGGGTGGTTGGGAACCAGCGCTCCCTGTGCTCGGCTGCACGTGGGGCTGAGTCTACCTGTGATTAGCACAGTCTCTGATTTGAAATCCAGCTTTTTTCCCCCCTTTTTTCCCCTTTTCCTGGAGGAGTTCCCAGCCTCTCTCAACTGCTGAATGCAGAAGTGCTTGTGATTGTTCTTTGGATGGTTTAGGATCCAGCTCCTTGTCCCCAGACAGGCAGGGATCCATCCTGCTGCTGTGCTGTTTCCTGGGATGCTCTGCCCTGGTCTGTAGCAGGGCTGGGAGCTGGCAGGAGCAGGGCTGGCTGTTCCCCCATGGCCCAAACATTGTGTGCCAGGACATTTAGAAATGTCCCTGTGCCACCCCCAGGGCAGAGAGACCCCCTCCATGGCGAGAGCATCCCTGGAGAGGGCAGGCTGGGATGCTCGTGGGTGCAGCTGGGCTGTGCTGTGCCCTGGAGGGCAGTAGAGGGGTTAAAACAGTGGGAGCTTGGAGCAGGATAGATGGGCCCACATTGCTCAGGGGGTCCCCAAGGGCAGGGTCTCCATGGGGGCAGTGCTGGAGCCCTTGCTGGGTGTCCCACCTCCCATCAGCAAGGAGAAGGGACCCATCCCAGTGTCAGCTGGAGAGGCTGCATGGGGCTGAGCACCCTGGGGTGGGGGTCCTGGGATGGATGAGGTCCATGGGGTCAGTGGGTTCCCCAGGATGGATGCAGTCCTGGTCATTGTACGTGAGGTCTGCCAGAGCCACAGTCTGGGAGTGATACAGAGCGAGGGGGTGGTGGTGGCTGGAAGGTGACAGGGAGGTGACAGGAGTGTGCGTGCAGCGTGTCCCTGCCCTCATGGAGCCGGGCCGACCTGTGGGAGTGACGCAGCACCTGGAGGAGGAGGTGTGGGGAACACAGTGGTGGGGAGGCTGTGGGTGTGTGTAGGGGGTGGTGTGGGCAGGTGGGATGAAGAGCTGCAGGCGTGGGTGCAGGATCACCACTGGGCCAGGGCATGTGGTGCCCAGCCATGACTGGGAGGCTTTCACCATTCCAAGTGTGCAAATAGTGCTGGAAGTGTTGGGAAGGGGTGCCTGGGGAAGTGTGTGAGGCTGCAGATACAGAGGGGCTGGTGTGTGGGGAGCTGTTTTGTGCCTGTGTGCAGCACAAGGAGAGGGCGTGTGTGTTCACACACGTGTGCAGCGCACAAGCCAGGCACCAGCAGCAGGGCCATGCAGGGAGTTTGGGAATCCACATGGAAGGATGCTGGTGCGTGTCCTAGGAGGCTGCATGTGCCACCAAGGTGTGTGGTGAACACACCCCCTGTGCCAGCCTGGCATCCCACTGGGAGAACTGGCCTCTGCCCTGGCATCTCCTGCACACTGGCATTCCTGGAGTGAGGCAGCTTGGGCATGTGGAAGGAATGTAGGGTTTATCCTGCCTTTTCCAAGTGAGCTGGGGAGGTGAGATAGGGTGACAAACGTCCTGTGAAGGGGATGGCTGTTCCTGGGACTCCAGCTGACGCTTCCTCTCCCGTTTCTCCTAGAGAAGAGACAGGACAATGGGCGAGTGTATTACGTGAACCACAACACCCGGACCACACAGTGGGAAGACCCTCGCACGCAGGGGTAGGAGCTGTGGGGGGAGTGGGGAGGGAGCACGTGGTTTTGGAAGGTGAGGTTCTCCAGGGACCTGGCCCAGGCCTCAACTGAGGCCACGTCTCCCACAGATGGGGAGTGAAGCCCTACCAGTGCTCTGGCCATGGCCAGAGTGCTGCCCAGGCAGGGCTCCTCTCTTGGGGTGCAGGCCAGTGCCAATCCCATGCCATGAATCCTTCCTTTTGCCTGGCATGGTGCTGCTGGCTGCATCTGGTCCTCAAGAGCTGCAGTTCAGGGGGGAGATGCTTGAGGGGCTGCCTGCTGACCCCTTCCTTGCCAACAGGATGATCCAGGAGCCACCGCTGCCACCCGGGTGGGAGATGAAGTACACGAATGAGAGCGTGCGGTACTTTGTGGACCACAACACCCGCACCACCACCTTCAAGGACCCACGCCCGGGCTTTGAGTCTGGGTAAGCCCCGCTCAGGGGGTCTGGGGACCACACTGGGCTCTGACATGAGGGTGCTCTGGGCAGGGGGTGCTGACTGTGGCCTGTGCTGGTTTTGCAGGAGCAAGCATGGCGGCTCACCAGGGGCGTATGACCGGAGCTTTCGCTGGAAGTACCACCAGTTCCGCTTCCTCTGCCACGTGAGTGCAGTACCTGGAGGATCCGGCGGCTGCAGGGTTGGGTGGGTCGTGGTGGGTGCCCTGAGCCCATGGGTAGGTGTGGGCGAGGAGAGCCACTGTGCCAGCCTCACACAGCCTTGTGCCTCTGCCTTGCCCGCAGTCAAACGCGCTGCCCAGCCATGTGAAGATCAGCGTGTCCCGACAGACACTCTTCGAGGACTCCTTCCAGCAGGTGAGGTGCTGGGGCTGCAGAGCTGGTCAGGTGTGGGGCTGGCCCTGGCCTTGGCCCCAGCTGTGGTGACACTGCCCTGCTCGTCCCCAGATCATGAACATGAAGCCGTATGACCTGCGGCGCCGGCTGTACATCATCATGCGCGGGGAGGAGGGCCTGGACTACGGTGGCATTGCCAGGTGAGCGCCGGTGTGCCAGGCCATGGAGCCGTACCCTGCCTGTGCCATGAGTCCACGAGGGCAGTGCAGGCACAGGGCAGCTGCACTTGGGGTCCCAGCCCACAGGCAGAGGAGTTTAGGGGTGTTCAAGTGGGAAACTGAGTTTTTGGAATGGCAGAACACTCTGAAAGCATTGCACCAGCCTGTCCCTGGCACTGAGAGCCCTGGGGGACCTGTCTGAAGTCTCCTGCTTTCCACACAGGCTGCAGGTGTGGGGGTGGTGGGTTGAGTGGCCTCTTCTCCCCACAGCCAACATGTCTTGGTGTTCCCAGGACAGTCGGTGTGTGCCAGGGCAGACAGGCTGTGACGTGGTTGTTGCAGCCCCTCTGCTGCCCCTGGGATGGTGTTACCACAGGGCATGGGCTGTGCCTCGGCTAGAGGCGGGACCTGTGTCCCCATGAGCCCTCTCCAGCTCACTCCCTCACACTGGGCTGGTGCTTCCCCTGCCCCGCTCCCCCCGCTGTCCTTGGTGTGGTGCTGCCCCCGGCTCTGGTGCAGGGGCTCCTGCTCTCCGCTCTCTCCGTGTCCTGCCAGTGGTTTTACCCTATGGTAGGTTACGTCATGCTGTTCTACCACAGGGTAGAACCACGGACGGGATGCCGGGGCTGCCTCCGCATCCAAGGATTCCTGAATCCCTGCACGGCCGGGGGAGCAAAGCCAGGACTGTCACGCTGCTCTGAGCTTGGCATGGGTTTCCTGGGGCAGCCTGTGTGGGACACTCAGTGCACAGCAGGGGGTGTGTGTGTATGTGTGTAACAGTCTGGGTGGGATGGAGCGTATGGTACTGCCCTGATGCTCTGAGTGGAGCTTCTGGCAAAGTGGTGTCTCCTGAAACACTTCACAGGCCCTGCACAGCACCCAGGGCAGGGGATACCCTTGCCCAGTCACGCCAGGGCCCAATGCCTGCCCCAGCACCCTGAGGAGGTGGGCACTGGTATGTGCAGGTGTGTGCAGGGGCACACGCTGTCCCCTCCCCAAGCCGCCTGTCACCACATTCCCCTTGTCTCATCCCAGGGAATGGTTCTTCCTCCTGTCCCACGAGGTGCTCAACCCCATGTACTGCCTCTTCGAGTACGCAGGCAAGAACAACTACTGCCTGCAGATCAACCCGGCCTCCTCCATCAACCCCGACCACCTCACCTACTTCCGCTTCATCGGCCGCTTCATCGCCATGGTGAGCGCCTGGGGGTGGCACTGGGGGGGTTCTGTGTCCCCCCCACGGAGCAGGGACTGGGCAGGGGACAGGGGTGGGCAGCAAGGTGAGGGGCAGCTCCATGTGCCAGGTCTGTGCTGGGCTGAGCACTGTTGCCCTCCATGAGCCCTTTCTCACCCAGGTGTAGGTCTGCGGGAAATGGGCCTTTGAGGGGCTGCTGTGGGGTGATGCAATTTAAATCCAGGGAATGACTGTGGGGCCAGAGGAGACCTGGTTTCCCAGGGTCTGTGTGGCGGGAATGGATGGCTCCAGGTCTTTGGCTGCCACCCCAGGTGCTGTCGGGTCTGCAGCTCAAGGGACTATTTTTAGCCCCAGCAGTGTGAGATTTTCCAGCTGCCCAAGCTCCAGAGCAGCTCCTCCCATTTGTCTCGGATTCCCCAAGGCCAACCAAGTGCTGTGGTTTGCCCAGCCCTGGGCTACCAGGGGGGCTCTCAGGGTCCCTGAGCCTGGGGAAGGGTCCCTGGCCCTCAGCCCTGCAGGGTGTGCGTGGAGGCGGCTCCGGCCCCGCTGTCCTGCCCTGCCCTGCCCCGCCTCGCAGGACACCAATAAAACCCCAGACTATTACTCACCGCTGGGCCGTTCTAGACAAGCGTCTGCATTATTTTTGGCTGCCTTTGCCTCGGGGCTCCTGGAAGCCAGGGATTCAGGGAAGCCGCAGCACAGCTCTGTTTAAACAAGTACTCAATAGAGCTGTGAGTGGAGAGGGAGATGGGGTGGAATTCGCGGTGGGGGGGAGAGGGGCTGCGAGCCCACCTGCCCCAGGCAGCACTGATGGGGGCAGGCCACTCCTCCCCACCGTGTGTGCCAGCTGGGAGAGAGGCCACAGCTCAGGAACCGGGGAATGGTTCCCTTCGGCCCCGTGGCTGCCCCAGGATGGAGCATTGTCTCACCCCATGAGTCCTTCCTGGGGTCTCCATGACCCGGTGTCACCCCCTGCCCCAGGCTTTGTATCACGGGAAGTTCATCGACACCGGCTTCACGCTGCCTTTCTACAAGAGGATGCTCAACAAGCGGCCGACGCTGAAGGACCTGGAGTCCATCGACCCCGAGTTCTACAACTCCATTGTCTGGACCAAGTGAGTGCCCTGTGCTCCCTCCTGTCCCGCTGTGGGCAGGCAAAGCTCTCCCCATGGCCCCTCACTGCTGTTGCCAGTGCCTCCGTCAGAAACCACATCCCCATGTCCCTGCACAGGGAGAACAGCCTGGAGGAGTGCGGCCTGGAGCTGTACTTCATCCAGGACATGGAGATCCTGGGCAAGGTGACCACCCACGAGCTGAAGGAGGGTGGTGAGAGCATCCGGGTGACAGAGGAGAACAAGGAGGAGTACATTATGTGAGTGGCCAGCTCGAGGGTCCCGCTGGGTGCCCACCCCTGCCGGCTGCAGGAGTGGGAACGTGGGGCTTGGGACGTGGCCGCTTCCCTGGGCTACGTGGCCTGTGACAAGTCCGGGCTGGCGCTGTTGGCTGGGCTCTGCTGCGGTCTGGATTGCTGTGGGCTGGGTAGCTGCCAGGACTTTCAGGAAAGAGGAGAGGGGAGAGAGGGTGAGGCTGCTCTGCTGTCCCATGGCTGCTCACCCTTCCTGCCTGGGGTCTGTGTGGGGCTGCCAGGGCCAGGCGCGGGCTGGGGCATATGTTTTGCACCCCTGGACCTCCCAGAGGTGCTGGGCTGTGCTCGGGGCTGATGCTGCTTCTGAGCTTGGGGGCAGAGAGAGAAACCCACTAGTGGCTATTGAGGGCAGCCCTGGTGATTTGAGGAAGATCCTCTCCCCTTCCTCATGTTCCTGGGGCCCTCCCTGTGGGTGGGAGGGAAGGTGGGGGTTACCTGTGCCGTGCCAGCAGTGCTGGCTCTGTGCCCACTCCCCTGCTTTCCCAGGCTGCTGACAGACTGGAGGTTCACGAGGGGCGTGGAGGAGCAAACCAAGGCATTCTTGGACGGCTTCAACGAGGTGGTGCCGCTGGAGTGGCTGCGGTACTTCGACGAGAAGGAGCTGGAGGTGAGCTGGCACCTGGGATGGGGACGTGGGCATAGAATGGCACACGGTGACTCTGCTCACACCTCGTGCCTGTTGGCTCTGCTGATGGGGGAACAGCCCCAGGTGTTGGGTCTGCTGGTGGTTCCTTGGGTCCGTTAGCAAGAAAACATCTCATTGGAGGTGAGGAATTTCTCCCAGACACCTCAGTGCTGGTGCCTGTGCTGGGTGAAGCCCAGCACTGGAGGGGTTGGTTCTCAAAGCTTGGGTGCAGGGCCCCATGTGCATCCACTGCTGACTGTCCTTTGTCCCCAGCTGATGCTGTGTGGGATGCAGGAGATCGACATGAACGACTGGCAGAAGAATACCATCTACAGGCACTACACCAAGAACAGCAAACAGATCCAGTGGTTCTGGCAGGTCAGTTCCACCACCAGCATGGTCTGAGCTTGGCTGAGGGCACGGGGTGTCTGTGGCAGGAGCTGTGCTGCAGGACAGAGCCCCAGGCTGGGCTGTGGGCTCAGAGATCACAGGGATTCCCCTCCCCTGCCATGTGCTGTCATAGGTGGTTAAAGAGATGGACAATGAGAAGAGGATCCGGCTGCTGCAGTTCGTGACAGGGACCTGCCGCCTGCCTGTCGGGGGCTTCGCGGAGCTCATCGGTGCGTTTGGGGTCTCAGCCTGGGTGGGGGGTCCTGGGGAGGGACTGGGCTGTCCCTGTCCCCAGCACAGAGTACATGGCAGCATGTGGGCAGTGAAGCAGCTCCAAGGCCTGAGTGCAGTGATCCAACCTGGTGCTGTGCCATTCCCAGATACATTCCTTGGCTGTGACTGGTGCTACCATGGTTAACTTTGTCAGGCTGGTTTGTAATCTCGTTCTGAATGAGATTGGATTTCTGATTTAATTTTGATTCTCGTGTGACAAAACCTCTTTCCCAGAAAACCACAGTATGGCATTATTCCACTCTCATCCTCTAATTTGCTGCTTTTTGGGGCCTGTACCAGCCTTTCCCTGACTTTCTTGGCATGTGTGTTCAGCTCACCAGCTCGCTTAACCCACTCGGTTATTCTTGCTGGAATATTAGCTTTTTCCACCCCCTTGGCACCTCTCCAGGATTCCCAATCTGTTAAAAAGCCACCTCAGTGACTCAGACTTCCTGAGCCAGGTCCTTTAAAAGTCTCGGGTAGACAGACACAATCCTGAGAGTCTACAGATAAATAGGTTTGAGCACTTACTATGAAACCACGGTGCTCAGAGGTGGTGCTGCTGCCCATCTGTGCTGTGAATCTGCATTTTGCTTTCTCCTTTGGTTTTTGTACATCCTCTCTGCAAACAGCCAGTGGTTTTATGGATTTATGCCCCGTGTGTCTCTGGGATCTCAGGGATGTAATGGTGGATCTGGTGGCTGACAGTGTGTGGGAGGGGATTTCTTTTTCAGCTCCTGGTCGTTTAATGAGCTTTGCTGTGCTTGCCATTAACAGGCAGCAATGGGCCCCAGAAATTCTGCATTGATAAAGTTGGCAAAGAGACGTGGCTGCCGCGGAGCCACACGTGGTAAGTCACTGCCCCTTGGCCTGGCAGGAGCATGCAGGGACACGGCTCTGCGGGGCTGCACCGGTCCCTGGGTGCTCCCCATCCCATGGGATGTAGCTCCCGTTCTTGGCCGTGCCTTTCACTGCACTGGAAGGACCCTGCCATGGGGAGGGGGCTCGGGATCATGGCCCCTGACAGCCCCTGCTCTGTCCCCAGCTTCAACCGCCTGGATCTCCCTCCCTACAAGAGCTACGAACAGCTGAAGGAGAAGCTGCTTTATGCCATCGAGGAGACAGAAGGATTTGGACAGGAGTGATGGAGCTTTGGTGCTTTCCCGGGGTGGGAGGGCCCCGGAGCGCTGCCGGCCGGCGCAGAGCCCAGGCCGAGCCCTCTCCTGCAGACACTGTTGCTCTTGTTCCCGGGCAAGATCTGCACTGACATAGCCCTGGGGGAAGCGGGGCTGTGTTTCCCTCCCTAAGGAAATCCAAGGTGTGATGGAGAGGTGGATGCAAGTGCTCGGCTCCTGAGGGGCATGGGCTGGTACAGAGGGGACAGGGCAAAGGTTGGGCCCTGGGGGGGCAGCACAGGGGGCACAGAGGCTCCCCGGGCCCCCCTTGCAGACACCATTACGTGAGATCTGCTTTTGGCACAGGCTTTTGTTCTCCCCTCATGTTTTCTGCCTTTTCATGGCATTTCAATAGCTGCAGGTGAGAGGGGAAAATGGCTCTCAGACTGACTTTTGGGCCCTATCCTGCACCCAGCAAAAGTAACAGGGACTCCCCATGTTGATGCTTCAGGGGGTCTTTGTACCACCTGAGCACCAGGAGGGCCCCTTCCCACACCAGAGCCAGGGCCTGGCTGTTCATATCCGTGACATGTCCCATTTGCAGCCCACAGCCCCTGTGCAGTTGTATTTAAGTGATGTGGTTTCTGCTCGGAGCTGGTGCTCCACAGCAGCCTCGGGGGCTCTGCCGGCCTTTGCTCTGATCGTGGGTTCTGCCCAAACTCCCTGTTCCCTCTGTCGCTGGCTGGGCTGGTGGCAGGAGCTCGTGGAGCTGCAGCGAGGGCAGGACCACCGGGATGTTACCTCTGCCACCACCCCTGCCCTGTGTGCGCGGGGAGGGGACAGACCTGGTGCGCTGGTGTCCCTGGCATCTGGGAGCCTGTGAAGATGGGACATGGCACCAGCTCCAGGCTGGAAACCGGCCAGTTCCGCACGGCACCGCCTGCTCCGCCGCGGCTTCGTGTGCAATAAACCATCAGCAGCTGCCGAGGTGTGCGAGTCCCACATCTGGGGGTGTCCTGTGTCTGGGTGTGTGCTGGATCCGTGTGGACACGTGTCCTGGGTTTGTGCGTGTCCTGGATCTGCTTGTGTGTGTGTCCCAGGTCTGTCTGTGTGTCCCAAGTCCGTGTGTGTGTGTGTGTGTGTGTGTGTGTGTGTGTGTGTGTGTGTGTGTGTGTGTGTGTGTGTGTGTGTGTGTGTGTGTGAGTGTGTGTCCTGGGTTTGTGCATGTCCTGGATCTCTGTGTGTCCCACATCCATGTGTGTTTCCCAGGGCCATGTGTCACACGAGGGGGTCTGTGCAGGGCCAGGGCCATGATGGGTGCCTGGAGCACAGCACCAGGGTCACAAATCCTGTGGATTCCATCTGTGTGTTGCTTTGTCAGCACTGACAGCCCAGGTACCTCCCAGGCTCACAGCACCTGCACCCCTGGAAGTTGCTCAACCCTGGCCAAGGGGTGACAGGGCCACCAGTGTTGTCCCCACCGAGCTCCGGAGCAGCCGGGGCAGTGTTGAGAGTGCAGGGCCACCCAGGCAGGAGCACAGCCAGGGCCTTGCTGGCACAGAGAGGTGACAGCAGGATGTGCCCCTGTGCCACACCCACAGGGGCCTTGGGCACAGAAGAGCCAGTTAAACACAGGGATGTCTGTGGTGCATGAACTTGGCTAATGGCGATGGATTAGTCCTGGAACATGGAGATGTGTGCACTGAGAGCCAACCGTGGGTGTGAACTGAGAGCAAAAAGCCCGAGGATGCACTGGGGGAAAGAAAAGTGCTGTGCTAAAAGTATAATCAAATCAAATAAAATCCCTCCCCCAGGCTTCCCCCCATCCCTGCCCAGGTGGGAGCTGCCCTGCCAGGTGAGGAGGGACAGAGCCAGTACCAGCAGAGAGCTGAGTGCTGAGCAAGCACAAAACACCCCAGCACTGAGGGACTTAGTTTACAAGTTTTTTTAATTTACAAATAAAAAAACCTACACCTTTTACTTTTTCTCCTTTTTCTCTTCTTTCTTGCCATCGCTCTTCTCCTTGTCCTTCTCCTTTTCATCTTTCCTCTCCTTTTTACTTTCTTCCTTTTCCTGTCCTTCCTTCTTCTCTGCATCCCTGTTGGCAATCTTGTTGTTGATGAGGTTGTGCAGGGCTACGACGGAGCGGATGAGTGAGGCCAAGTACACCACCACCATCTGGTCGTTGGTCTTCAGGTAGAAGGCCTTGACAAACTCCTGCAGGTTCACGTCTGGGAGCAGGTTGAACACGTCCTGGAGGTGGTAGATGATCTGGTGGTTGATGGGCAGTTTGCCCATGGCTACTTTCTCTAGGTAGCTCCTGATGTCCAGAAGCTTGGAGTTCAGTCCCTTCAAGCCATGGACCTGGTTTGTGATCCGCTGGGACAGCGTTCCCACCGTGGTGTCCTTGATGTCCCTGGAACCCAGAGAGAATCAGGATTAGAACCTCCCTTTGCACGTGGGCACAGTCCCTTGAGAGCTTTCCAGCTCAGAGCAGTGTGAGCACAGCAGAGAGAGGACAGGAGTGAACCTCCCAGAACTGTGTTTAACAATCTCCATGTTTTTCCAGCCCCAGGAAGCTGGATGGAGCAGGGCACTACAGTGCAGGGCTCCCTCACACCTCCACACTCACCGTAGCAGGTGTTCCACCCCAACTTCCTCAGCCTCCTCTGCTCCAATCTCGCTGGTCACGTGCTCAAAGGTCTTGGAGGTCGGGGTGCCATCCTGCCAGGAGACACATCATTGAACATGGAATTTTAGCCAGAGCACGAGGGATTGTACTAATGAAACCAGCAAAGTAGTTCCAGACAGGCCACAAGGAATCTGAGGAATGGCTCTAGTTGGAGTTTCCTTGATTTCATCAGTGTCACCCACTGTCCCAGCAATTTCTCGTGCTCTGGATAATTTCCAATTACTGCATTTTGCTGGTCTGTGCCCGGGTGGGAGCAATGGAAATTCTCACTAAATATCACAATTCTCTCTTCCCTGATCCAACCTCATTGCATTTTGGGGGAGCAGTTTCTGCTCCATAGCAAAGGCCTCAGAAAGGCAAAAAGACCCTATTTTTTTATATACATCCAGAATTAATTTATATTAAACAATTACAGCTGACTCACTGTGGGGTGGTGTTTGTCTGCACAGGGCTGCAAGTGATGAGTTGGTGTTGCTCAAGCCTGACCCACCTCCTCAGCACTGGCAGGTGCAGAATGGACACACCTGGACACACCTGAGCACACATGCAGGCAAACAACACCTACAAGTGACATCCTAAAAATGCTCCCATCTGTGACTCTTATTTTACATGGTAAATACTCACATCATGAACTTCTTCCACGGAGATATAGGCTTCTGTGGGCAGCCCCAGGTCCTTTGGCTTCACATCAATGATTACCAGCACCTGAGGGAGAGAGCAAATGCTTTGGAAAACCGGATTTCAGTCAAAGAGTAGAGAAAAAATACCCGAGTCAGCACTTCCCTCCTCAGCACTGGCATGGGGCTGCTCACTTGGGCACTGAGACAAGACTTTGAGCCCAAAGACTCTTGATCCCACTTCCACAATCACTTCACAGCCACCATGTTGTGTCACCACAAGGGTGGGGGCAAAGGGTTCCCAGATGCCCCTTTTAGGGTAAGAGAAAAACAACCCCAAAGCAGGTCCCACTTACAGAGTTGGGGCAGTATCTCTTCATCAGTTCATTGATGGCGATGTCATTCTTGTGCAGTTTCGGGCCTGTGTGGTACCACCCCACAATTCTTTCTCTAGCTGAGCAAAAGCAGAAAAGGATTAAAAATCAGAACTGTGGGGAGATCCCAGCAGAGAGATTTGGATCAGCAAATCGAGGGTAAAAGTCTGATCTGTGTAAAGAGGGGGAAATTAATTACAAGGCACTGGCTTGGCCAGAGACCAAGAGCTCCCCAATCGCACTCACTGCCCACACCTATAACTTCACTCCAGGCTCCTGAACTCAGCTGGATATTTAATTTTATTAATTAATATTATTAATTTTATACCTATCAGGATCTGACAGCTTGGACTTCTGAGATGCAAGTCCCCATCCCTGGAAGTGTTCAAAAACATGTGGATGTGGCACTTGGGGACATGGTTTATTGATGAACACGGTGCTGGTGCTGGGCTGGCAGTTGGACTGGGTGATCTTAATGATTCTGTGATTTTATGATTAATATGAATTCACTTTTCCATAGTCCCAAAAAGTTTTTTTGAGCATATCCCAGACTGCCAGAAGAGCTCAACTCACCATTGACCTTCTTAAACATTCCATACATGTTCTCCAGATAGTCGTGGTCTAGGAACCAAACAGTATCATCCTTGTCATCCTCATCAAAAGGTACTGGGAATAAAACAAAACATCAGGATTTAAGACTCCAACTTCCAGAACGAATGTGTTTATTGAAATGTTGTGTTTTGGTTATTTTTGGCTGCCAGAGGAGAGTGGGATTTAATTAGGAGTGTTTTTGAAAGCCGTTTGTATTTGTTGTTGGATATGGGCTGATTTGTAGAGGGAGGAAACAATCTGTGCTCTGCCAGGGTGGCTCAAAAACTCCAACACAATCTACCTGCGAAAGAATTCAGTGGGTTTGGAAGGGGCAGGACGCCCAAACTCACCTGCAAAACTGTTGGACACATCCAGGATCTTTTTCTGCCATGATCCCAGCAGCACTCCGACCACTCGCTTCTGGTTTCCCACTTTTCCTATTCTAAATGGACAAAAGACTGTCAGTTCCTACCTCAAAAAGGCGAAGGAAGGAACGGGGCCTCGTGTGCACAGGGTAAACAGCGAGTGTTGGGAGAGAAGGTGTTGTGGTTGTTTTATTACTGATGGTGTTTTGCAGACAGAAAAAGGAGTTTCGGTGCACTCGGAGCCGAACCCGGTCCCCTGGGGAGGGGAGGAGGGTCCGATGTCACCAACGGGGGCCGTGACTCCACACGGGGCTGTGAACAGCGACCGGCTCCTCATCCCGTGTCACTCTCACATCGCGGCTCGGCCACCGCCGGAGATTTGGGGCTTTTTTTCTGACATTAAAACCGCTCGGCACCGGCGCGAGGGAACGGAATTAGGCCCGAATTACCCGGGGAGTCAGAGGCACCGGGTCTCCTCAGGGCCCTGGGTCCCTCCCGCTCCCCCGGCTCCCCTCCCGGCCCGGGATAGCCTTGGTTCGCCCGGCCCGGGGCCCCCGACAGCCCTGTGTCCCCACATGCTCCCCTGGGTCCCCTCATGGTCCCGGGTCCCCTCACGGTCCTGCTCTCCCCGCTCCCCTCCCGGCCCGGCCGTGACTCAGCGCCGGGGCACCGCTCCCGCCCGGCAGCACCTGTTGAAGTGATCGACGACGCTGAGCAGCACCAGCGGGTGCACGACCACCCCTGTCCACGGCCAGCTCCGGCATGGCTCCCGCTCCGCCGGCCCCGCTCGGCCCAACCCCGCACCAGGCCCGACTGCAGCCCCGCACCTTCAGCCCGCCCCCCGCGCCCAGCCTGCCCCGCGCGGGGCGGGGCCGCCATCTTGGGGAGGGCTCTGGGCCCACCTCCATCTTGGGAAGGTGTGCTCGCCATCTTGAGAAGGTACCGCCGCCATCTTGAGAAGGTGCGGTCGCCATCTTGGGAAGGCTCTGCCGCCATCTTGGGGCAGCGCCGTGGCCCCGCCCCGAGGTGAGGGAAAGGGAGGGAAGGGGGCGGCCCTGGGCTGAGGGCTCCGGCCGCGCACTGGGATTCCTTCCCCTCCATTCCCCTTTCCCTTTTTCCTTTTCTCCCCGTTTGTCCCCCCCTTTTTCTCTCCCTTTCATATCCCTTTCCTCCCCTTTCCCTCCACCTTCCGCCCTTCTTTCTCTTCCTTTTCCTTTCCCTCCCTCCCGTTTTCCTCTTTTCCCCTACTTTTTTCCTCCCTTTTTTCCCCTTTCCTCCCCCTCTTCCTCTTCCCCCCCTCTTCCTTTTCCCCCTTATCTCCCCCGTTCCTCTTCTTCTCCCTCCTTTCCTCCCACTTTTTCTCCCATATTTCCGCCCTTTCCCCCTCCCATTTCCTCCCCTTTTCCCCCTTTCCTCCCTCTCCCCTCCCCTCCCCTCCCCTGAGTGGCCCCAGAATCCCCCCAGGACGGTGTTTTTGGGGCTCTCAGCCTTCCCCAGCCCCCTCGGCTCCTCCTGTGGAACTTTAGGATGCTTTTGCCTTTCCCAGGTGTAAAAGTCTCCATGACCTCTCAGAAAGTGAGGAATCCCTCAGGATGGTGCTGTGGCAATCCCAGCCCTGCCACACAACAGTGGGGCCCAAAAGCCATTTGCTCCCCTGACAGAGAGAAAACTGCCAATTCCAGGTTTAATCCTCCCCTTCCAGGTGTGCTCCTGCCCCTGCGACCCGGCCTGGAAAAGCTCCATCACCTCCTGCCCCTCGTCCCAGAGCCTCAGAGACGTCAGGGACCCCGGTGCCTCAGCGATAAAAGGCCACGAAAATAGGTAGAAATCTTTATAAGTGTTTGGTTTCTTCCCAGGGGTCCATGTCAGGCAAAGCTGTCGTCCCTCAGCCTCTCGGAGTTTGTGAGGGTTTTTCCTCCCAAGTTTCCTCCGTGTAAAGGAGACACAGGCTCAGGTGAGACTTTGGAGAAGGATTTTTGCACCTTAAGAGCAGAAGCTGACACAGAACTTGTCTTTTATACTTTTATTTCTTGCAAGAAAATACTACCTGGGGCTGTTACTCTTGAGTCTACATGGAGGAATTATTAATATGAAAAATATTATCAAAGTTGTTGACGATAATTCACAGTTTTAAAGCATTGATACCTCTTGTTTTCTACACTTTCCCCACATTTTTTGGATATTTCTATATATAGGTAATATTTTGGTATTTCAAAATACCAAATGGTATTTTGGGCAAAATTGAAAGTTTTGTGGTTTTGTTCAGCATCTTAAAATTTCACAGATTTAGGCAAAAGCAGCATTAATTTACAAGCCCTGCAGCATCTGAGACCTCTTGTGGAGTTTTCAGTCGTTACATCCTTTACTGTTGCTGCTTTAAAAAGAAAGAATCTCTGGTGGAGTTTCCAGAGGTTTTTTTTTCCCAGCAGAGGGGGATATCTGACCGTGGGATTCGAACACCCCCAGTGCTCTTGTCGCTTGTTTTATCAATATACATATAAAACTCAATGTTCAAATTAACTAGTTCAATAAGTAATTTAGCTCATTGATTTTCGGGCATATCCTAAGTGCCATTACAAGCTACGGATATTTTAAATGCCATTACCTAATAGAAGGAATGTTTTAAGCACCTTTTATTGATTTTATTACTGCTTTATTTTGCTGTCTTGGTTTAAAAAATCATTTTAACCACTCTGTCATCGAGAAGAAATATATCGTTGGTGAAATACAGTCAATTTCCTAAAAACCTTTGACATCGTTAAATAAGGGATTACAGTTGTTAAATCATGTCGGGCAGTGCTGGAGGGACAACGAGGGATGAGCTGGGGCCGGTGGGCAGGGCTGTGCTGACCTCTGCCACCCCTGCTCCGTGTGGGACAGTCCCGCTCCAGGGCTGCTCCGGGCTCCTCCAGCACTCGCAGCGTGCCAGGAGGGCGTGGGAGGATCCCACAGCACAACCCAGAGACAATTACGGGGCATTTTAGTGACCTGCTGTGGCTTTTCGTTGAAATTAACTCCCTAACTTGGCGCGTTTGAAGTTTGATTTGCTGGATTGTGTTGCTGGGAGTTGGGTGTATTGATGTTGTGCACAAAAGGAGTAAATTGAGGCAGCTCCCAGGGATTTCAGTGCCTTCCCAGCTCTGAGCAGATTATCAGAATTATTGAGCTAATCAGCTGGCAGATGCAGGCTGGGGATCCCGGCAATGCGGCGCTTAATCAAAGAATTGAAAAGTAAGTAATGAATGTTGGTGCTCAATAAAAGGCAGCTAATGAGGTGATTGAGCTGTGGAGTGGCAAACATCAATACTGAGGGATGATCCAGCTCCAGAGTGCTGAGCTGGAACCCAGAGCTGAGAGGTTCTGCCCTACACGAGCACCGGCACCTCACCTGGTGTGAGCAGGGAGGGAGGGAGCTGCATTTTGCTCTTTAAGTGGAACAAGTGATTCCAGCAGTTATTCTTGGGCTTTAATTTTATTAAAAAAACCCCAACCAATACCCCCAACCTTACACAGAACTGTTTTCAGAGGTTTAAGAATGGTTTCCAAATTTAAAAATAAGAATAAATCATCATAAAGTAGTTTAAAAATCAAATTAATCCTTATAAGTGTTAAATCAGCCTCTAAGTGCCTTGATAAGCCCCAGGGGGACTGGGGAGGGGGCTGTGGCTGTGTCTATGTCCTGGTCAGGGGGTACCAGGAATGCACTGCAAAAGGAGGTTTGTTTGCACCAAGTGAACACGAGGAACCTGAAACTTTCTTTGGAATCCACTTTTGCCCTGATTCTCTTCCTTGGTTAGGTGCTGTAGACTCTCCTCAAGTGCCAGGTTGTTCTGACTGGTGACACAGGGGGCACCTTTGTCTTCTTTCCAGTGATGAGAGTTAGAAAAAGATCCAGGGGAATAATCCGTGCAGCTGGGAAATATTGATAGGTGATACTTTGGATCCTAATCCTAAATTACGCTTATTAATGTGCTCCTTTAATATTGGTTGGTTTTGTTTTTCAGGAAAAACCTTACTTAATTTTTCCTAGATTGGGACTGAACACTTAGACACCATGTCCACTAACGTGTATTTTTCTTGAGGTGCCTTCTAAAATGTGTTTAAATCCATCAGGAGAAGCTGGGCTTTCTCCAGACCTGTTGATAGTTTGGCACATAATACCTTTGTGCTCCCAGTTTGAACAGGAAATATATTTATTTTCCTATAAATATGTTTAGCTTTGTCCAAATAACTGTAGTTTCCTGTTAAGATTTCCTTGTCCAAGGTGTGCCATAAACTAGTTTAGAAGGAATGGTGCTGCCTGGAATTCAGCAAGGATAATGCAAGCCATGGAAGCAAAACAGAAAGCCACCATCACATTAATTGTGATTTATTTTGGTTAAAGTGTCATTCAGTGACATGCTGACACTGTCAGGACATGATGGCCTGAACCAAACTGCAGTTTCCTTCTGAACACCTCCAAATAACCATTATTTACCTCAAATATCTGTTCTAGAATGTCATTTCTAAAGCAAATTATTAAATCCGTCATTATAAATAGATCTCTTTGCTTGCTGATATAAGCTTTACATATTTGTGTAGAAATAATTTATTTCTTTGTTTCCTTATAGAGTGCTGTTGCTTGACCAAAGCTCTGTGTGTGCGTGTGTGTGTATGTATATATATAAAAAATTAAATATATGTGTATAAAGTAGAACTCATGTTACTGACCACAACTGGTCCATCTGTGAATATTGCTGTAGTTTCTGCCAAGGGATTTAAGGCCTTTTGTACCTGTAACAGGTGACTGGGATAACCCTGCCCTTTCTCTAACAGTGGAATTTTGATAACTTTGGATGTCAAATCATCAATTTCTTTAGTTAAAAGCTGGAAGTACTGTCAACATGTCATATCAAACTATGGGAAGTATTTCATGTTTTATATTCTATGCATCTGATTTTGTTGCCCTGTCCAGACATCACAGGGCATAGAAACACCAGAAATAAGGGGTTTTAATAACTAAGTCCCGACTCTAATTTTCTATTTCAATACAGAGTGATTTCCTTATGTTATTCTGGTCCCTTCGCTACAAAATGATTTAAAAAAAAATGGTGGAAACAAACAGTTAAAAAAAGCAAGCACAACAGGTTCTAGTCATAGTCATTTTTCCACACCTTGAGGACTAGCAAATTCTTTAATATGAGATTTTATTTGTACAAAGCAAAACTTCAAACCCACTCCAAAGCTTTCTTATTAAGTGCTGTCAGTGCGGTGATTTACAGGGGCAATAAAGATCTGGAGGGGGCACATTCATCACGGGGTTCAGCGCACCAGGAGCCATTTTCTGCAGCGCTAAAGCCAAGTGATAAAATGAATTCTTTTGTTCTATAACCAAGACACATTCCCTGGGTTTTGTTTTTTGGGGTTTTTTTGTTTTTTTTTGTTTTTTTAAATGTGTGTTGGACTCCTTGGCTTGTAGCTTGGCCATGTTCCTGTAACGCATTTATAAATAATGAAAAATTGCTCTCATGCAGATGTGATGATGCATCTGGCAAACCCCACTGTCTGAAAGACAGGAACTTGCTTCTACTTTGGCTTATTCACTAAGTTTTCTCCAGTGTTGATTCTTGTAGGAGTTTTTAACAGCACTTTCCAAACTAGATGGTTTGAGGGGTTTTGTTCGGTGTGGTGTTCTTTTTTTATTATTTTTTTAAGGTGATTCTATACCTCTCTGCAAAGCTGAAAGAGTTCTGGTTAGGAAGTAATAAAATGTATTTAAAATAAAGAGCCATGCTCATGGAGTACAGTGTGATTTGGAAAACTTCCCTTGCTTCCTCTGTTTCTAAACTCGTGTTTGAGTGACTTTGGGGGGGCCGCTCTGTAACGCGTGTGGAGAGAAAAGATGGGCTTCTTGTCCGGAGCCAGATGTTGCTGTTTGTGTGGGCACTGCCCAGCCCTGCTGGGGGAGGAACTATTGGCCAGAGTCGGTGTCTCTGCGTGTGAGCAACGGGCTCAAATCCCACTGCACAGTGAGAATGAAAAAAGGGAATTCTGGTTTTTTCCCTATAAAAATGCCGCCACCTACGGGCTATGCCTGGAAGTTCTGGGAAGCCCTGTCACGGTCAGGTGCGTGGTGGTGTGGCACGGGCACCTCCGAGACAGAAGTAGGAGAACCACGTTGCAAAAAGTGCTTTCCAGTATAATTCTGATTATCTTTAATTGTGAATGTAAACCTGTGTGAAGTTTTGGCAACGTTTTGGTTTCAGTGGGGCTGCTGCCATAACCTGTGCCACGGACAGGGACACCTTCCACTAGACCAGGTTACTCCAAGCCCCATCTAAACTGGCCTGGGGCACTTCCAGGGATCTTGCCAAACCTGTTTATTGATCTTGGGTAAATGCTCTTCCAGCTGTCCAGGGTGTGTGGGACGACCAACTTTGCACTCACTGTGTCGTACATTCAGTAGTGTGGAAGTAGGACTGGTGCTACTGCCCCCCAGCCCTCGTGCCTGGGAAAGGGTGGGACTGAGACATCGCAGAGTTTGTTTGGCTGACTCGGAGCAGTTACTTAGCCAGAGGGAAGCTCTGCTACAACAGCCACAAACTCCCACCACAGCTCCTGTACTGGCTGCTGGAAAACTAGAGCTTCAGTTGACCCAAAAAAGGGATTTTGCAGATCTCTTTGCTATAATTTTATGTTGGCACTTGAAATTTAGCAAGAAAAGCTGTGGCCTAGGAGGCTTTTTGCAGAACTGTGTATGTTACTGCTGATACTTTTATTGCAAAACCTTTAGTCTCTGATATTTAAGGTCAGAAACTGTAAGTGTGTGTGTGTGCTATTCTTTTTTTAACCCTGGGGCCTCTTATACTGTAGTGTCATGAAAGATCCTAAAGCTTTGAGGGAAAAAAAAATGGAAATACTTCATTTTATGAAGCAGTTTTGGGGTCAGTTTTTCTGAAATGAATGCTTTTATGTTGGATAGTTTAAAGCCCATCTGTTAACTGAAACCAAGCCTAAGTGAAGTTGCAGTTGTGTTTCCTATTAGTCTTGTATCTTTCCTATTAGTCATGTATGAAAGAATACAGAGCCATCCAGCAGAATTCCAAACAAAAATGGAAAAAGCAGATGGTGAAACTGTGGCCTTGTTGCTTTTCTTTTACAGGAGCAAGTAATTATTAATGGATCACAAAAATACTGTAAGAGTAGTTCTGTAAAGTGTTACCAGAGTCCCCGCTCAAGGTGTCCTTCTGATCATTGCATATTGCAGGTGAAAATTGGCTTATTTCACTCGGAGACACTGAAGAGGGTTTGAAAAATAGATCATGGATGTTATGTCTGGAAGCCTACAGTGAAAGATAAAATACACAATTTTAAATAGTTAAGCACTGCAAGTCTCTCAGGGCTCATTTATTATGTTGTCATGGTGAGCAAGGAATAAAAAAATAAAATAAAAAGGCTGTTCCTTGGGTAGTTGGTACTTAGGGGCAGTTTTCTTTTACAAGAGTTCCATGCTGGCTTAAAGAAAGATCTTGGAGAAAAAGAACAAACTTTATTTTTCAAATAAATTCAGCTAAGAGCTCACAGCCTTCTGTGACACTGCACTGCTGGGAGAGTAACACTCACTGCTGTTTAACAACAGTGTCCTTCCATGGAATTTCAGAGAGGCAGTGGGAAAAGGAAAGGCAGAGTTGAGTGCTGCAGCAGAAGGAGACCTGTCCAGTTAGAGCTGGGCTCCTGTATCAGGGCTTTGGGGAGGGACACAGAACATGTTCTGTGCATGCAGGTCCATGTGAATTGGTTGTAAAATTCTTAATGTGTGTGTGAAGCAGGAGGTCCTCTCTTCCCTGAGTAACATTTCCTTAGGTGCATTTCTTCCAGACTTTCTCTTTTCCATTCTTACCTTGCAGCCAAATATGGGGAATGTATGAAGTTGTGTTTGTACAAAGCTCTATGTGTCATGGACAGGAGATGTTAATTTTTTTCCTGACTTCTGTCCTAATGGAAGGTCATGGGTTGCACTTGGTATATTATGACTTTAAATAGTTGGCAATTGTGTCCAGGCTGTCCCAGCAAGGTTCCCTGACTGTGAAAAGTGGTGTTCTAGCTCATTCATTCTCAGATTCCTGTGATAGTCCCTTTAATTTCCCTTTGCTCCTGTTAGATTCTAGAAAAGGTTAATTAGTTATCCACTGAGCTTGATAAAAAAGGATATTTTTTTTTAGAATATAGTATTAAAAGATGTTCTATTGGGGTATGAAGGTAACACCACAAGGGGGTACTATAATTTTATCAAATTTGCCTTGGTAACTTGTTTTATTAAGGTAAAATGATTACAGCCTGCAGAGTTAATTTTAATATGCTAATGCACCACAGCAAGTTGGAAACTTAAATAAAATGATACAATTAATTTAAATTTAGAGAAGGTAGAGAAGCTTAGGAAGGTCACCTGTATGTTACACTGAGATTGCACATAGGCTTGGCAGATGTAAAGTGGGTTTCCAAGCGCAGGCTCCAGGAGATCCCGGGGTGTTCTGCACTGACCTTTGTGGGAGAATGTTAATACAGCTCTGCAAAAACTGCCTTCTCTGAAAAGTGTTTTCATGTGAGAAAAAGGAACCCTTTCCTCTCTCAGCTTAGATGTGTGTGTGGGTTAATGGTTTTAACACCTGTATGGAGGTGGATGTTTATTAGGACTTTTTTTTTTTAAATGGAAAAATGCATCCTCTGGCATTCCTCTGTTAGTGGAGTAATTACTCTTGATTAAAATACATTGCTATGACTCTGGGTGAGGGAAGGGGGGTGGGTGTTAAATCTCCAGGGCTACCATGGGGAACACGAGAAGGAGGGGGTAGAGCCGCTACCAGTGGTCCCTGTTGTCTTTAGAGGTTTGGATGAGCTCCAGAGAGCCAAGCTAGAAAACAGGGAAGAAATAATGTGTCAATAGAACACATGAGCTAAGTATTTTCTCCTAATTTCTACAGAAGAGAATGAATTTGTCATTGCTGTGACCCTGTAGAGTGAGTTTTACTCTCATTAGGAGGTTCCCGAGATCACTGTTTCCCCCAGGATATGGAAAACCAGATTGCACGTCAACAAACCAGTCAAGAGGCTGATTTGCCAGGAACACTAATTGGGAATGATGTAATTACAAGGGATTTTCCAAATGCTTTTCAAGATGTTTTCAGTGGCTGTTTGCAGTGTGTTACTGAAATCCTCTCATAACATCGGTGTGTATTGGAGAACTTTGTCTCCAGTGCCCGCAAATTGGCCTGGTCAGGACGTTCCATGGTCATTCCTTGGCTTTGCGTGCAAGATGCACCCAAGGAGCATCATCAGGACATCATTAATTAAGAACTGTAACCTCAGTGTTCTGTATCTTCCCCACTAAGACCAGGAGGCTGGATTTATGGACATCTGAGTGCCAACAAAAGGCTTTCATTTCCCTGGGTCTGAGCTTTGTCCTGCTTAGGAAAGCTGCAGGTAAAATATGGCAAAACTGGGAGTTCTGGTGAGAATGTTTAGTCACAGAAACCTCACAGGTAACTTTTTTCCAAGAAAAAACCAAATGAGTGCATTCTAGATTTGTACAACAAATTATTGGTATTGAATTATCAAATTATATGCACAATTAAATTTTTATTAAATAAGGAATAGCATATGCAATATTATGCTAATCTTGTGCAGTATAACAAGTTTGTAAGTTTAACACACTGTGCACTGAGCCTCTCCTCCCCAGGGACTCGTTTGAGACGTAGGGCATTCAGCAATTGAAAAGGAAATTAGAAAATGAGTCACTTGAGTAATTTAAACATGCAAATAAGTGTCCCAACTGTGGTGATACCAGATTTAGCTGAATTTACTCGGGCTGCTTTGACTTTATCACCCTAATTATTCCAGCTTTGTGTCAGGCTTAAGAAAGCAGGAAACCAGAATTCTGTTACAGGAGTTTCTCGTGGTGCTGTGTTATTGCACTGTGTGTTCACTAATGCACTCACTGGGAAAAACTTATTCCAAGGGTTTTTTCCCTGCTAATTAGCAGAACAAAGGCAATCAGGACTGTTCTGTCACCAGAGACTTGAACACACTTGGATTTTATGTGCCAGGCTGAGTGAGGTACAATGCATGTATGTTCTGATAGCAAATGTACTGCACAGCTGAGGGAATTCCTGTGCTGGAGCCCCTCAGGAATTCAGTAAAGATTACCTGTTTAGGTAATGATTTTTTTTTCTGAGAACCATCTCCTTGTGTGGTTTCGATGTTAAAACATAGCTGGCTCCATGAAAATATCAATTATTTTAGAAATCTTATCTACAAGCAACTAGTTGCAAGAGGAATGCTGATGGAAATGAGCACGTGACCCAGCTGCACATGCAGGGCTGTTTTCAGGCTCGTGTTAATATTAAAAGAATGTTAATATAAAACATTAAGATAAGAAACCAGAGTCCAGTCTCCACCTTCATGAAGCCCAGGAGCTCCTGCTGAGCTTTGCAAGTACAGAAGTTCTGTGATTAAATTGATTTAGCCCTTATTATTGGCATTTGGGTGACTATTCTGAGGATGTAAGATTTATTTTTTTTTAAAGGTATCTTGGTGATAAAATGCTGAGAGTCTAACAGACATTTCTTCTTAGTTTTTGGCGTAACTCTTTAAATTTTTTCCCTCAGGAAGTGCACAGAACAACACCATTTTTCACATGAATAAATGGAAATAATCTTTGCAGCCATGGATGCTTCTTAATATTACTTGAAAGTAAAGTCTCACACAAGGCTTCTAGTCTATAAAGAAGGTGAGAAAACAAATAAGAGCAAGTGTTAATTCATGTACACAGAATTTGTGTCTGCACAGCAGGTGAAAATGCTACATTAATGCTGGAAATATCTGTCCTGCTGTGTAGTTTTCCTTCCTTTTTATTACTTCAGTGTTTGGTCTCGTATGAATGCACCGTACTTATTTGCATGTTATCACGACGGATTCCTCTTTGCTTCTAGTTATCCATATAAAGAGAGAGATGCTCCACATGACCTCAAGAAAGTATTCAGATGAAATACTATCTTAAAATATCTCGGGTTTCACAGCACAGTGTATATATACATAAATTTTATTTTTAGTCGAGGTTATTAATTGCACACAAAAATGCCAACTAAGAAGAATGTTGGTAAAGTGTAATGTCAGACACTTCTAATTATGGGAATGTCAGAGGCAGGGGTCAGTCAGAATGTCCACGAGATTAAATAGAGAATTATCTTGGGGGTGTGACTCAAACATTGAGCACCCGTGTTTGAGGGACCACCAGCTGTGGCCGTGGTCCCACCATGGAGCTCAGTAATGCCTGTGTTCACCAAGGGACCCAAACCTTCCTCTGGGCAGGGACAGGGATGGACAGTCCGTGCTTTTTGGGAGTACCTGCTCAGTGTTCAGTCCTGTCCTTGCCGAAACCTTGAGCTCTATGTCCAAGTGAGCCTGTTTCCAGTAAAAATAGTCTTGCCTTGGTGTCCTGGGAATGCAACATCCTCATGAAGTACAAGAGGAACCGAATGTGATCGATGTTGTGCTCTGTGTTTGGGCTGGATGTTTGTCTGCCCCTGTTATTAATGCTTTTTGGGCTGACGTGAGGGGTGCTGGACTAATCTTTAGTGCTCTCCCCCCTCGCATGGCCAAAACCACCGGAGCAAACACGCTCCATGGGCTACACGTTCCTGCTGGAGTGGTCAGCGTGACCTCCTGGTGACTGCTCTTCCCAGCGCTGAAGAGCAAGTCATTTGCATGATGTAATTAAAAGGAGCAATTTGTAACGAACCAAGTGGTCGGAGAGATCCCTTGCAAGAGTCAGGGCACGGCACAGCGGCTCAGGGAAGCTGTTGAGTGGCGTTGGCCGCGCAGGACGTGTGAGCTGCTGTGTTGGTGCTGGCTGGGGGAGCCTGTGAAGGCTGGGCTGAGCTCTCCTTGTGGTTCCTGGCCTGCCAGAGGCAGAGCTGTGCCAAAGCCCTGCTGAAATCTGCTGACTGCACCGTGGGAGGGCACCCTTGTAGTCTCCGTGTCTATGTCTTCATCTTCCTTGTTGTGTTTTCAGCAGTTTGTAAAAGTTCATCCTTCAGGTCTTAATACACAATGAAACATTTAATCATTTAAAGTTCATGTTAGGTCTGAAAATGAAAGTAGTCTGGATCCTCCAGAGAAATCTCAGTGACTCCAGACAATATCAATACTAGCTTTTTAAAGCCAAGCTGGCTCTTGGCTGCCCAGGTGACCCTGGGGCATCCCTGCAGCTCTGAGTCAGTGAGGAGACTTCAGTTCCTCTCCAGGTTCTTTCTGGAGCTTTCATTGGGTAGCAAAAATGTCACTCAAAGCCCTCGTTGTTTAGTGAAGTTGTTGCTCTTCAAAGAATGAGTCAGATGAGGTAGCAGTCAAAATATGTGCTTGGTCCTCTTCTGACCTAAAAAGTCTATTTTTTGGTCCCTGATGTCATGAGGCCAAACTTTCTCTCCTCACTGACTTTAGGAAGAGAACTGTGATGGTGATATTGCATTGGATGTGTTGGGAACTACGTAATTAGTGTCTGAAATCAGCACGTAATAGCTCGTCTTCATAAATTTATTTTCCCTTCTGGAAAAAAGTGTTGATATTTTAAGCATTTTAACTGTTCCTGCTTATGTTTTTACTTCCTTTTATGACATAAAAATTCAGTTTTGTTCATTTTGAGCCTGACTGGAAGGGGAAGTTTGTTTATTTTGGCAGCTTAGTTGTAGATCCGCCAAGAGGAAAATGAAAAACTGTAGCCTGTGGGCATTCTGTGTGTGCTTATCTCCATCCTGCTGGAGGAGGGATAACTGTCTCCTTCATAGGAAAGGAAAACAGTTTGAGGAGAAGCCTCACTTATTTGTATTTTCTCTTTTTGTTTGTTTTTTACTGTAGCAATTCTGCACCACGTCTCTTGGCAGTTGTCGGTGGCACAGACACACCCACAGCTCAGGGTATGTTCTTAAGTACTTTTGTCCAACAGAAGTTAAAATCGATATATTAAATATTTGTTTTTTCTTCTCCTTATGTTTGGATAATAATTTGAGACTGTATATCTTTGAGTACTAATCTAAGAGTGAATCAGAAAACAATAATAATTCCTGTAGACTCCTTTTTTCGTGTTTTAATTCGGCCAAGGGCACACATTCCCACAGCCTGGGCACAGCCGCTGGTACCCTCAGGACTGTGCTCTCACTACAGCCAGGGACAGGCATTGTCAGGTTGTCCTGCTGTGATCCCAAACACCTCCCAGACTCCATTGGTGCCGTCAGTTTCCAGCCAGGACACGTGGAGGATGCAGAGGGAGCCTCTCTGCCACCCCTGATGCTGTGAGACCCCTCAGCTGCAGCCTCCTCTGCACCCGCCTGCCCTGCAGTGACACGGGGCCAGCAGAGCTTGGTCTTGGCAGGTAAGTTAGGGACAGCTAATTCCTGCTCTCATGGGATCTGTGACATCTGGATGGGAGGTACCAGACAGCTTTATGTTACAAATCCCAGGATGCTCGCTCCATTTGCTTTTGCATTATCATCTACTTAACTTGAAACATGTGAAAGATTCATAGTTAGGAACTTTCCACCAAGTTTTATCACTTTACTTTGTGTGCTGTTTACCACTTGGATATATGGGAATTTTTTCTTAGAAGGGATGATAGACATGTAAAATCCTAATTTTTAGGAGTCGGTACAGGTTCAACTACTAGTCCTTTTAAAAAAAGAGATTCTAGTGAGGCAGAGAGAACAAACTAGGTTGAAAAAGTGAGGGACCGGGGTGTTTTCTGGTAGCTTTTTTAAAGCTTCTTGCTCAAAGGCATCTCCCCTGTCCTCGGAGGACTTGGGTATTGGTTTGATGTCAGTTCTTTCACAAATAAACTCTTTCTGTTATTCTAATCATACACGTACGCTGCTAATAAAATTCTTCCTCGGGGTATCTGGGAGGAAAACCGTATTCCTTTGTTTGGGCCGGCCAGCGGCTGCAGCACTCATGGATTAGCAGATGAGAAGCTTATTCCAGAGAAACAGCTTTTTCTGGAAAATTACTTTGACAGAAACCTCTCATTCCAGTGACCAGAATTCACAGGCTTTTGAAGTAATTAGGGGGACTTCAGTAACAAATAAAATACATACAGCAAATCCAACAGGAGACTCGACCATTGCTCTGCAGCCTTCCCTGGCTGTGGGTCCCTCCTGCCCCTAGGGGAGTGGGGTAAATGAAGGGGAAGAGGAGTCACTGCTGGTGCTGAGCAGCCTTTAGTGCTGGGAAAACAAACTCATCCCTCTCTTTTTACGCAGAGCTCTCTTTCTTGGAAGCAGGAACGTGGAGGTGTGGTGGGACAGCAGGCACCAGGGTGGAGCTGTGTGGTTTAACATGTGTCAGTTCCTAAGGATCAGTGCAAGGGGCATTCTGGAGACTGGGTACTATGGTATGGAATGCCACTGGAGTGCTGCACCCGTGTCACCACCTGCTGGTGGCATCACGTGTAGTCCATCCCTGTGGTTGGCACCTGGTGTGTCCCACTGTGGGGCAGACAGGACCACACAATTCCCCAGCTCCAGAAAGGGAAGAAAGCATTTGCATTTTCTTGATATGTCTTTAAATCATTAAAAAGTCTTTGGGGGTGGGAAGGGGAAGGGAAAAGCCTCTCTGGAGAAGTGATGCTTTTGATGGCCTTTGCTCTGTGGCTGGTACCCAGCACTGAGCATCACCCCTCTTCTTTTGTGCTAATAACAAACCCACATTGTGGGGTTAAGGCTGCTTTGCTACTGTACATGTGGGCCCGAGGCAGCACCTTCCCTCTGAGTCAGGATTTTCCACTCCCTAATGTGTGGAGGTGACGAAGACTGAGGGTGTGCTGGGATTCTGTGCCAGCTTGGGCAGCCCAAGCTGAAGGAAAAACAGTTTTTCTGGATCTTACTTGGGACTGACCCTAATTATATTTCCTTGTGCTGTCAAAGCGGGTTTCTCTCCCTCCTGCCTCCAATCCTATGGCAACAGGAATCACAGGTCACCATTAAACAGAAGCACAATCTGAGGTGTTTGAGCCACATGTGCTGTGGCAACAGCTGGATGGAGTGGGAGTATCCGCATGTGTGCTTTCCTGTAAAAGTTTGGGAAAAATGATGACTCCCAGTGCAGAATTCCTGTGTCAGCCTGGCACCATGGATCATTGGCACTGGGCCGGTGACAGGCAGGGGGAGGTGAGGTGGCGTGGGCACATCGTGTGGATGTGCCACTGGAGCATCGCCATCCTGGTGCCGGAGCCCGCCAGATGCCAGGCCTGTGGGCAGGTGTGTGGGGGGGATGGTACCAGCACACAGCAGGTGCCCCCCCCGGCCTCATCCAGGCAGGAATGTGCCCAGCAGATTTCCCCCAAAGGAAACATGAGGAAAACATCTTGTTTTAGAGAGATATTTAATATGTTTTTCATATTTGGAAAGCAGTTAATGTCTGGGAATGTCCTTTTGCTCCCTGGCCAGCATGATTAATATTACTTTTGATCTTTTTTTTGAAAAAAAATTCAGCGTAAAAGTGATTTATCTGCAAGGAAAGCAACAGCAATTATTTACTCTGTATTCATGGTTAAAGTTGGTTTCTTTTAAAAACTGTTTTGGGGAGGGTAAAAGTTCTTAAAAATAAACATGGTTTGAATTATTTTTAGATTAAAATACTTTATGGAAGGAGAGCTGAGTTTTAGTGTTTGAGCAGTAAACCAGGTAGTCAAGACTTTGGGGAAAACACAGATGTAGAAAGGTTTGCAGAAAGTTGTGCTTTCAACTACCTGGAGCTAATTGCACGGAATGGCTGATGAGGATGTTAATGAGAACGCTCCTGGGTCGTGCCCAGTTGGTTGTGCCCAGGTGGGCTGGTTTCGTTTCCTTGCTGTGCTGCCAGCCCTGTGCTGGGCCCGGCTGTCCATGGGCTGTGCTGTGCTGTGGGGGATGTGCCAGCTGGGGGGCACAGGGATTAGGAACGGGACATCACCGGAGCAGGGTCGGATGCTCCCAGAGGTCGCATGTGGGAAAGCGTCACCCACTCAGCTGGTCCTGTAAAGCATTGGTGAAAGGTTCCCTCAGCAGTGCACCATCAGGGGGTTGGTATAGGATTATAATCAATGTGCAGATAACTCAGGATGTGTTTGGAAAACTGCATCAGTTATTGTTCAAGCTTTTTTGCCTGTAAAGCCGAAAGCCGGGTCTCAGTGCTGCAGTCTGGCTGGGAACCACGGAACCGTGGAACAGCTCAGGGTCACGGGATGGAGTTTGTGGTGGTTTAATACTTATTATTTTATCGTGGTCCCTTCCAGAGCCAGCAACAGATGGGTTGCCCTGGAGCCAGGGATGGTCCCTCTTTGCAAACCCAGGTCCACTCTAGCACTGAAACCAAGTGGCTCTTGGGGCTGAGCACCACTCGCCCGGTGCATCTGGCTGGGATGCTGCTCGTGTCTTGCTGTGCTAGAGGGGCAGGAGCAAAGCCTGCTTTGGTTGTTCATTTTTTTCAATGTAAGTGTTTAAAGCTTGAGTTATCTTTGGGAGATGCAGTAACTGGTGATCCATCCATAACCCCTGTGAGGGGTTTGGGACACACAAGTGAGAATGGCAAGTGTGGGAGGATGGAAGCACAGCCATTGTCACAGATCCCTCATGGACAGAGGACACGAGCTTTACAGCCAGTGAGGTTCTGGCCCAAGTTTGTCACATGTTTTGTATTAATTTTGTGCTTATTTTTACACATTTTGCTTTTCATAGCTTTTTTTTAGAGAATAGGTGAGTTTCTTGTTTGATATTGTTATAGTTTTATCTTTTGTTTTACAACTAAAAAAGAGAGAGCCCAGAGGTGTCTCCTGGGCAGTCAGAGGCAGTGAGGGTCCAGCTGGGCAGTGACAGGGTCCTGTGGAGTGGGATGTGTTGAGTCTGGATCTTTGCTGGTTCTTCTAATTGCTCTCTGCCTCTGGCTATGCCGTGTCTAATTAAGAGTAACATATTAAAAAAAACAGACTAAGCTATTGAACCCATAATGCATGAGTAAGCTAAAAGGATAACCCCAAGTTATTTCTCTGCTTACAGAAAATAGCCCAGAGTTTTTCATTTTGTATTAAGGCTGTTCTGGTGTGACAGCACATTATGTACCACAGACACGATTTTCAAAGAAAACACCATTTATCCTTCTCATTTGATTAAACTCTGGGATGAGTAACAGAGATTTCCTTTTACTTACACATTCCATTAAGGTCCTACAGATGCGATTTGGGTGAAAATATTGCACTGGTCAGATAATTGTGCAAAATCACCCATGTTATTTTCAGCCTTAAAAGCCCAAAGTGAAGTGTGTCCACCCCAGCTGGGACAGAGACACCTGACAGTGGTTCTGCAGGACTCGTGGAGCAAATCCTATGGAGCAAATTGTGATGGACTTGTTCCCAGTTGGAGCTCTCTGGGCTTCTTCACCCCCGTAGTTACTTGGTAATAGAGAAAATGGTTTGTGCTTTGTATTCCTGTTGATAACCTCACAAAACTTGGCTGCAAAATCCCTTGGGGGAGGTGTTGTTCTGGGTGCATGAGCTCAGGCTTCACCGAAAGAGTTTATCGTTTCCTCTGCCATGACTGATGCAATTGGGGCTTTTTGGTCTTATTAGCACTACGTGACGAAGGGATGTGGCCAGAGAAACACATTTACTGAGCTGACTCACTTCTGTGTATTGAGTAGCCCATGACTCACTCGTGCATCCTTCATCTGCAAGTCTGCTCTGCTGAACATCTGATGGTTTTGATTTGTCTCCTTGGAACTGCCTTGGCACAAGGTTATCCAGGATGATCCTATTGATCAGCAGCTCTTTTGGAAACAAAAAGTTTCCTTGTTGTGGGTGATGTTGCACAGTGCTCTCCAAACTCGACCTTTAGACTATGGCAGAGATGTTTCCTGGCTGAATCATCTTCACTTTGAGACATCCCCATCACACACCTGATGCCCCTGTGTGGTTGGCCCTTGTTCTCAGTGTGGGATTCACTACCAGAGTATTTTGATTAGTGCAAGTGACTCCTGCAGGGTTACATTTTCTGTGTCAGGATGCTGAGAGTCCAAACCTTCCATCTCGTCCACTTTGATACAGTTGTTTGTTCTTTTAATTGTTAGTGTACAAAACACAACTGCACTCATAATGAGTTTATGCAGCTAAAACTACCCTGTTCCTAAAGGGAATTTAGATTTCCATTAAATAGCGGAACAGTTGTCTGAAAAGCAGTCCATAAATTTTTGTCCTTCTTCAAGTGTCTCAGGGTTTGGCAACTGGTTCCTCTGATGGTTTTTGTGTGTGTTTTGTTCTGTTTTTTTTTAATTATACTTGTTCCCACTTTCGGGCAGGGCTTCCACTGGTTCCTCCCATGGTGCTTCAGCACACAGATGTGACTCATGTGCTTCAAATCCACAGTGAACTAAGAAATATCTTCTTGAGAGTGCTCAGAGTTGTGAACACTGTAAATGAGAGCAGCAACAGCAGAGATATAGGAAACAGATGTTGTGGCTTCCGGCTGGAAATTTAGTGACTGATCTGGCAAAATACTTAAGACTTATTAGATACAAAAAGGTGCTGCAAACCCACACAAACCTGTCAGGCTTGGATGTTGCTGCCTTAGATTATGGTGGTTGCCGTTGCTGGCTCACGAGCTGTACAAACATGAAATAGGTTGTGAGACTTTTGTCTTGAATTTGGTCAAAATGGACTCTTTGTGAGTGGCAGAATCACGTGAAGGAAATGCCAGTGATATCAGAGAATCATGGAGTGATTTGGAAGGGACCTTAAAGCTCATCCCGTTCCAGCCCCTGCCAGGGGCAGGGACACCTTCCACTAGACCAGAAGCCCCATCCAACCTGGCCTGGAACACTTCCAGGGGTGGAACAGCCACAGCTTCTCTGGACAGCCTGTGTCAGGGCCTCACCACCCTCACAGGGAAGAATTTCTTCCCAATATTCTCTCTAATCCTGCCCTCTAGCAGTGGGAAGCCATCCCACCTTGTCCTGGTGCTCCAGGCCCTTGTAAATAGTCATCTTTCTTGTAGACTCCCTTCAGGCACTCTAAGGGTAGAAGGAGAAGAAAACTTTCCTTACCAGGTGATATAATTGTACCCACCTGGGTTTGCTAAGTCATGGGCAGTTTTTGGGATGCTGAGTTGTGATCAGTACTTGGTGAATATAAGTGATGTGTTTCAGTGATTTTAAGAACGGTTCTTGCCACTCTGCTTGGGTGTGAAAACAGCCCCTCTGTCACACACACTACCTTTATGGAGTATATAAACAGAGGTTTCATCTGCTTTCCATTTACTGGCACATTTTGTTGTCTTTGCCATGGGCATTTAAAACTGAGATGTTCTAAAGAGCCCTGCATGAAATTTTAAAGAGACTGGACCTTTCATCTGCTCACCAGCAGGACACCAGATAGATGAACAAGAAAGAAAGAGAAATTGTTTTTGAAGCAATAGCAAAAAAAATAACAGTAGAAGCAATTATTTTATCAAACGTTTATTTTTTTTCTTGTTTTTTAAAGACCTTTCCTCAGTTGAAGTTGGCTACCTTCTTATGTATGTTTGATTTGTGGTTTTCACAAGGTCCAAATGAAAAATGTCAGTTGGAAGATGTGTATTGTTAATGAGCAATCACAATGGCCCCAGTGATTTCAGAGAATTTTGGTGCTCAGAGGATTGCAAAACTCTTGTCTTCTATGCTCCAAACAGGCACATGTTTCTCTGTCACATCTCACTCTGTTCCTTGACTATGGACAGACCTTTTCAAAGAGTAAGGATGGAGTTAGTCTTTGTTTGTCTTTGTCATGTTCTTGCTTGTAGTGACATAAATCATGTTCCTTACGACACGGAGCTGGACTGTGATCCCTCAGTCCCCCTGTGAGGCCATTAGGCAGTAATCTTCACTGGGGTTACTTTGGCCTGTGAGAAGTTCGGTATCGCCTCGCTGCTTCCAGGTCCTTTTAACTTGCTGCAGTTTTTGATTAGTTCTCCTTCTGTTGAATGATCCCCTGCCTGCTGCTCCTCATCCCGCTGGGAGATGCTCCCTGGGGGTGGTGGAACCTCCGACTGGCCCCCTCACCCGGTTGGAGCGGCACTGACTTGCTACAGATGGGAAGAGTTTGGGTTTTAATTTTGATGGTGTTCTGGTGGGAAGGGAAATAAAGCTCCTCTCCTTGTGTGTTTATTGTATGACATGCTGGGAGCACACTGCAAGTACCAATGGGTTCTCTGAGAATTGATTTGGGCTGGAAAAGAGTTCAAGGAAAAAGCAAAGCCGCTGACTGTGACAGCCCAGAGTCGTGGGGAGGAAAGCTGGGACTGACAGTTGGGCTGGGCTTTACTCCCATGCTGATAAACACCTTCTTCTGGAGGAGCTCTGCTGTCCAGAACATGCAACACTGAAGACACTGGGCTGATGGCTTATTTAAGGATGAGGAGAACTTGGAGAAATCAAAAATATGAATAAACATATCTTGTGTTCCTCAATTTCAAGTCTATATACCTTGTATTAATTAAATAGGGCAAGTAGGAAGGGGAGGGATTTATACTGCCAGTGAATATTGAAACTGGGATCTTGTTTGAATTAGGATGATGTCTGCTGGGCGAGAGACACCTCCAGCCATATATAAGGCCAAAGCTTCCAGCAGTCCATACTGGCTTCCCTGAAAAACATATTTATATCTTCCAGATCAGTAATTAATCACTCAGTAGGATTTTTTGGGACGTGCGTTCACAGAAGATCTTTTTGTACTGCCAGGAACCACAAAGCATGGGCACAATTAAAACACTGATTTAATTTATTACATAGAGGCATGGAATGGGAACGTTTTAAGCGATGTTGACAGACCAGGATTTCAGAACCACCTATTTTTTTTTAAATAGAAAACAAATGCTACTCCTCACAAAAATTAAATTACATTAATAGCAGTTTTCTAATACACTACTAAAAAAGAAATTCAAGTTTTGGCATTAATTAAGATGTGAAGAAGTGGTATAATTTTTAAAGAGAATACATTTCAAAGTTGTCTGTTTGTAAAAAACAAAAAATACTGCCTTTTTTTGAAATGCACTTTAAAAGTATGCGGCTCCTTTGAAAAATTAAAAATAATTGCTGAAAAGTTTTTGTATGCTGATAGTTTCCCTTTAGTTAATCCTGGGAGTCCCCACAGCTCCTCTGGTGCCTTCCTTCACGTGCCATTGTTCATTTCTTGGCCTGACACTTGGAGAAGGGCACTGAAATGGGTGCAGTGAAAATCCACAAAGGTGACTAAAGAAGTGGAAAATTTATCTTATGGTGACAGATTAAAAAAAAAAATCAAGCCTCTTCTGTTATCAGAAAGGCACTAAAGAGGTGGTTGAATGTGGTCAGTAAGTGCCTATACAGGCAAAAGGAATTAGTGAATAGAGAGCTCTTAAAAGTAGCAGAAAAAAGTATAATGAGATTTAGTGAATTGAGTTAAAGGTAGACAAAAATTTGACTAGAAATAATATACGTGTTAATCAGGGAAGGTGATTAATCACTGGAACAACTTAAAGGCCGTTATGGCAGATGATTTTCCAAACCTGCAGCTCAAGTGCAGGTATTGAGCTTTAAACTGGAAGTAATACAGAAAATTCCAGTGGTCTGTTTATGCAAAGTGTCAGATGAAATCATCACATTACCTTGAGTCCTGTGAATTAACAAGGCACTTTTGTTTCTGAATAAACACGACCTCTAATAATTTCCTGCTTCTTGAATAATTCATCAGTCCTCCCAGCCCAGGTTCTTCATGACGTTTTATTCCATCACCGTGAATTGTCTGAGCGGGGATTTCTTCGGTGGTGAATCAAAGTACAGAAAATAAATGATAATGTGATGAACTGTCAGAAAAATATAATAAAAAAAATATCCTTGATGTTTCTGCCTTTTCGTGTATCCCTATCTGTTCTTCTCTTAACTCTCCCATGCTTTATGTGGTGGTGGCACCCTGTGTCACACATGGTGTTATGCAGGGCTGGAGTGACACTCCCAGCTCTAATTCTGTTGTCTCCTGTGCTTGTCACAACATTGGCTTGTCTGGTTTATTATGTGGTGTTTACAATACCTGTGTGTGAATGAGCACTGATGGGATAAACCCGTGGAGATGAAGGGTTCCATGTCAATAAACTGCTCACTAACATGTGCTGGTAAAAATCCTCCTCTTGCCAAACTGTGCTGCAGTGCTGAGTGAATCCAGTGAGTGATGGTCACAAAGATGGGACCCCAGAGAGGGGCTGGACTGTCACCCACAGTCAGAGGGGGCCTTTTGGGAGTGACTTTGAAGGTTATCTTGGAATAGCTTTCCAAGTTGACTTTACATTTCAATGCAGAGGAATCAATGGATGGATGGAAAGGTAGTCACAGAAATTAAGTGTGGGTGACCATCTGCATGAGCAGAGGTTTTTGTACAGGAGAACACCTGACCTATTTATTTGTATCATCAAGTGATTATGTGTTGTGCCCAGAGTTCTGTAATGACGATAAACACCCTCGATCTTTGTCTATATCTAAGGAGATCTCCATCAGTCTGGGCCCATAAACAAGATTCACCTGCTGGGAAATTGCTACATGAGATGTATTTTCAGAGGTGCTCAGAACTCAGGATGCAAACCTCCTTCAGAGTGGTGATTCCAGCAACCCAGATTCTGGTATTCATGAGGGGAAATGAGTCACATGCTCTGACCTTCAGCATGCTCGCTTTCCACAGGGAGGTCTTGCCAAAGTACCTTTGCTCTAGGAGACGCTTCCATTTGGGATCTACATGGCACTAACCATCCTGGCCAACAGAGATCTCTGTGTCTGTGGGGGATTGGTGACGATGGGATCAGTGAAGGGTTCCTGTTGCATCCCTCCTTATGGTTCTCCGAGCTGTGCCGTGTGTTGCTGGCTGTAATCCAGGTGTGCAGCTCCCGAGGTCGGGCGGTGATGCCGTCCATGGTGATGGGGGTCTGTGCGTGGCTGCCGTGGTGGGACCATCCTCACTGCCCCTCTGGGCTCGCTCCACATGTCCTTTCTTCACTACATCTGCAGACCGAGACACTGCTAGTTCTTTTAATGCCTGCAAAAATTGCAGTAGTGTTTATTGTATCTATGCTATATATAGCATGAAAACAATTTATTCAGATACTCTCTTCACTTTACTTGCTTGTATTTATTTTCTCTCCTCTTGCTTATATTTATTTCCTCTTCTCTTTCAGATTTTCCCATTTACTTTCCAGTTCCTTCCCTTCCATACATGATTATATTTGAAGTACACAAACCAACCCATGTAACTGAGTGTGTGGTTTTTGTGGCAGAGGATCTATTTGTATTTTGTTCAGATATTATTCCTTTCATATTCTGTTTTCTTCTGCCCAGATACTGACCTGTGTAGATTAGAACCCACGTTCTGCTCCTTTTTGCCTTCTATGTGTAAACTGCACATGAACACATTTATGTAAGTTGAATTAAAATAACCCAGGACTGTGGTAGCTCTGCCCTTACGGTGCCAGCACAGCCAAATCTGACAGGGAGGAATGAATGGATGAAGTAATGACACTTTACTGATCAATCAAATACAATAAAAAAAGAGTAAAAATTTTTTAAAACGATAAAAATAATTGAGTTTTCAGAGCAAATTTGTCTGCAGTTTAAGGCTATTTTAAAATAACACATACAGAGAGCTTTCCACTGGAGTTTGAAGGACTCTTTCATTTCTGACCTGACCAGATACAGTTTAAAATATGTAGGAGAAACCACAAACAGATTTTCAAACCTGTTCCAGGACAAGTGAAATTTCGGTATGATTTACAGGATTCCTGGGGGGATACTTCACAGTGCACGTCTCTGTTTCTTCTGGGACTTTAGAGGCATTTGTTATCCACATTTCCGTGTTTTAAGGAGCAGGTATTATCCCATGTGCTGGTACCAAATGGTTTGGTCCTGGAATGGGAAGAGTTTTATTGCGCTGCTGATGTTGGGGTCGGGAGGCCAGGGGACACCTGTTTGTTTGGCTCTCGGCAGAGCTCTGTCCCCTGACGGCTTTTAGATTTATTCACACACTGGAAATTGCAGATGACAGTTTCTCTGACTTTCTTTTGAGATTCATGGTTTGCAAAGTTTTTTTGCTTAATGAGCTGTTAATTCATAACAGTATTCAGCAGCGATGTAAAATAGCTGTCTGCTGCTTTCCAAGCTGGTTTGCATTGTGCTGGAGTTTGCAATTTTTAAAGGAAAAGGATTTATTTCCTTCTGAGATTTCCTTTTTAGATCTCAAAATTTCCTAAGAAGAAATTTTTAAACTTGGTTGTGGTTAATATTTGCCCAAATGTGTGCAGCATCTGACTGTAAGTAATTTAGTGTGCATTGTTGTGTTTTATAAACGAATTATCTTACAACTAAACCCCCATCCTTAAAGCTACAGTGGTGTCACATGTCCTTCAGGTCCAGCACAGCTCTTTCAGCTCCCTTATGGACTTGCTTGAAAAACTCTTGGATGCTCTGATGTATAAAGCCATGAAACTTCTGCCATGAAACATCTTTTGGCATCTTTTGGAGGAATCCGTCCTCCCCATTCCTGGAAGTGTTCAAGGCCAGGTTGGACAGGGCTTGAAGCACCTGGTCTAGTGGAAGGTGGCTCTGCCCCATGGCAGGGGGTGGAATGGGATGAACTTTAATGTCTCTTCCAACCCAAACCATTCCGTGATTCTGTGATTTTTTTTTCCTGTATTTTGTTACTGTAGGAGTAAAGTGTACAAATATTATGTTCAAATATTCAATATCAAGCAAAGACTGGCAAAATATTTTATTTCATTTTGCTTCTGAGCAATACTAAACCTCTAACTAATTTCACAATTAGGTTCTGCAGCGGTGTGGAAATAAAACCAAAATGAGCAATTAACACTCAAAGAAAGCACCAGTTTGGTACCTGGTGAGGGTGGAGGGTGAACACTTGGGTGCTGGAGGCTTGAGGATCATATTCTCACCCAGTGCCTGGAAAAGAACCAGTGGATGCCACAAGCAGGGAATGCTGGGACGCCGCAATCCCCACACGTGCAGCAGGTGCCCGAGCCAGCCCTGTCTCCAGCTCAGTTTCTCTGGCAGCTGGAGAAGGAGTAACGGAAGTGGCGGCCGTACCTGCGGGGTCCTGCTGCCACCGGCACGGGAGGGCACCCGCACCCCCAGGGCACAGCAGGGGAGCAGGATCAGACATCAAAGGTGGATATAAATAGGAAAGAAGCCAGAGATAAAAAGGACCATAAGGCTGGAACAGTCCACGGAGATATTCCATGTTTATAGCAGGGTCTGGGGGAATAATGGGTGTTTATAAATGAGTTCAAGGGGATAATGTGTATTGAAATACGAGTCCAGAGGGAGAGTACGTATTCAAAAACTATCTACTGTATATGGCATAATAATCCCAGTATTTCATAAACTCGTAGGAAAGTATTAAATAAAAATAAATTACAAATGTCTGTGGCTTGATTGCAAATCATTTCAGAGCAAAGGGAAAGAAAGTCCTTTGCAAAATGTGGAAACCATCTTGTGTTAAACAGCACCAGAAAAAAAACCTAATTGTAAAAAGTAAATGTCAGTTACAGTTATTACAGTGGCCATGTTGTTTCCAATAACAATTTGGCATTTTATTTAGTCTGTAACAATCTACAATTTAAATTTAAAATAAAGATTTTTCTTTTATTTCCCTCTGAAGTTGTGTGCCAAGCACAGCAGAGCAGAATGTAACATCTGTTGATGATTAAAACAAGCTTTCCTATGGGCCCTGAATACAAAGTAAACATGGATTTTATCCATAGTCAACAGCATTTACAAATGTAAAGGGAGGAAGCTACTGAGTTTTTGAAGAATGAGCTGTGAGAGAGGAAATATAAGACCGGGGACGGCAGATGGCGATAATTAGTTCCATATCGTGAAAGGCTTCTATTAAAAAATAAAGAGGACAGAGTCCTGGATTATGCTGCTGGTTTATTAAAGGCCCTTTCTTTGCCATCAGCCCCTTTGCGCGCCAGTCCGGGCCGGGCACAGCTGTGTCCGTGGCGCTGGCGGCTGGCACCGAGCGCGGCCACTCCAAAGACACATTTTCCGAGCTTTTCCCCGTGTAGGGCTATAAACGCTTTGCTGGCAGGAGGCAAAATTTGGGAGGAATTTATTATGTGGACCTATAGGCTAGTAATCCTGCATTTTAGTCTGGTTTAATTTAGATTTAGGGGCAGAGTATCAGACGTTGAAGGCTACTGAACCTCAGTGACACCCCTGGTCTCCTGCTTTTGCCCTGCTCAGTCACACGGTGCGTGGCTGCACCTCGGGGCTCAGCTCTGCTCACTAAGAGCTGCTGTGTTTTATCCCATTCCAAGGGACTGTGCCTCTAGTCCTGTGTTTCTTGTATGGTCTATGTGTTGTTACAAATCTGAGTTTCACCATATTGCCCCATCCCTGGAAATGTTCAAGGCCAGGTTGGACAGGTCTTGGAGCAACCTGGGATAGTGGAAGGTGTCCCTGCCCATGGCAGAGGGTGGAATGAGGTGGGCTTTAAGGTCCCTGCCAACCCAAACCATTCTGGGATTAAAGAACTAATTATTACTGCTGGAACCATTTAATTTCATAGGGCTTTGCTCAGCCTGTTTGCCTGGTTTTGTCTTGCTTTGTTTGTTTTTTTTTTTTCCCAGTATACTCAGAGTACATTAAGTGGCAAAATGAAATTCCAATTTGCTGAGATTTACCTGCTTCCCAGGGAAAGGACAGCCCTCCTCCAGCTCCCAGGGCATGAGCCAGCCCCAAGCTTGCACAAGAGTTTTTTGACTCTTCTTTCCAATCTGGGCTGGGTTTGGTTTGCAACAAAAGCCTCTTTTTTCTTCTTTTTTTTTTTTTCCTGAAAGTATTTTGTAGTGTTCCAGTTCATATGTTATTTTGGAATTCATTTCAGTTTTTAATTGCAATTTCTTCTTTCCTCACTTCCATCCTTCTTCAATTTTCTTTCCAACTGGAAGCTGTTGTAGCTGAGCTCTCAGCACAGGCAGCCGTGGAAGTGCCTTTGTAGCCCTGCACAAACACACTGAGTGTTAATCTGGCGCTCCCTCACTTTTTTTTCTTTCCCTTCCGTCATTTTATAATTACCCGAGGTGGTAACAGCTCTTAAGAGCCTCGTCTGTCACCCTGGAACCAAATGCTTTTCATTGAAAATTAAGGAGAGGCTTCAAAAGTTTGAGTTCTTTCAGCAGTGAAATATAACAGTCCTCCAGTAGAAAGAGTATTTTGATGCTGGATCCCATTACAGCGGGTGCTGTCGGATGTTGGTGCACTTTTGTGGTTAGGAGGGAACTAAAGCCTGGAGGCCTGTGCTGCTCTCTCGCTGCTGCTCGCCTGGAGAAGGCTCCGTGTGAATTGCAGGGGATTTGTTGAAGTGGGCACCGATCCCACCTGGAAGAAAAGGTGTTATGAAGGCAGAGCCCCTGGCCCTGCTCTTCAATCAAGTGTCAATGGAACTGTCTCCTCACATGGTCAGTCTGGACATGGAACTGTCACAGCAACAGCGGGAAGGGGTCAGGACTGCATGGAAATGGAGGCAATTTGTCGTGATGATACCAAAAACATGCACTATAATTAAGATACTGGGTAGAAATTCTTTCCAGTGAGGGTGGTGAGGCCCTGGCACAGATTGCCCAAAGAAGCTGTGGCTGCCCCATCCCTGGAAGTGCTCAAGGCCACGCTGGAGCAACCTGGTCTAGTGGAAGGTGTCACTGCCCATGGCAGGGACTGGAACAGAATGAGCTTTAATGTCCTTTCCAACCCAAACCATTCCACGATTCTAATTTAAATTTAAAATGCAAAAAGAAAAACTGCATGGAATTCAAAATTACTTTAAAATTGCTGAAAGAATGTATGGGAAGAGTTTTAGGCAAAATAAAACTAGCTCACACCAAAATAAGTGTCCAGATCTGCTGAGACATATGTTTTGGGCAGAGTTTTCCTAAACTCGTAGCTTTAGCAAAGTCTTCAGGTAACAGATTTTGTACTTAAATGTCCAACTTCAAAGAGAAATGACAGCAGAAACAGCCTTGCTTTTATTTTTAATTAAAAATTCAAAAGCATTACCTGAGTGGACCCCAAAAGTTAAAAAGCAGAAGGCAAATAAAATGTTATGTCTTTTAATGTCTTTGAAGTTGAATCTTTCAGTTGCTGGATCTCGTTATCTGGGGGGCTTGTGCCTGTTTGGGGGTGGGTGTCCTGCGTCAGGCTGGCAGTAGAGGGGGGGTGTGAAGTGGTGGAGTTTGCAGAGGCAGGTTGGAGGTTTTTTTTTAATTATTATTAAGTAATTTACAAATAGACTGGCAATAGTGAGTGCAGTGAAAGTGCCACGGTTGAAATGACTTTATGACCTTGCAGCATCAGAAAATGCTCTTAAATAAGAAAATCCACCCAAAACTCAGCCCTTGCCTACTCTTCTCTCCCTTTGGAAAGAGCGTGGTGAGCGTGGTACCTGCTCTTGGTGTGTGCAGGGACCCCGGCTTCCTCCCAGCTTTCCCTGTGTTCCAGGCAGTAATGGCTTTGGAGGCCCAGACGAGTACTGGAGCCCTTCCAGGAGCTGCTTATCCTTCCTGTGCTGCCCCACTGGCGAGGCTGCAGAGCCGGGTGCTGGCCCAGGCCTCTCCATGCCGTTATGGAGTGCTAAGAGAGGGCCACCAGGCTCGCTCCGTCTTTCCTTCCAAATAAGCAGCTTAATCATTCTCTGTTTGTAATTAAAGTTTTGTGTCGGTCACATGTGTTGTAAATCTGTGCAAGGAGAACTTATTTAACTAATAAAAATTAGCCTCAAGTTGGGTTTACCTGAGCAACTGGGAGGATACATCAGCTCCAGTCTCCTCTGAGCGAGCGTAAAGCCGCTGCTCCTCCGGAAGCTGGCGCAGGAGTGAGCCAAGGACTGGCCTCAGCCCCTTTAATAAAAGCCATTATTTCAGCTTCTGCACAATTTGGAGTCCAGCCATAACGTGGGATGGGAACACCTTGTAACACTTAAAGATGAGCCCCTGCTTTCAGTGGATCGAGGCCAAACTTCCGTTTGGCTTTCTTGTTTTCTCCGCAGAATTGGCTGTGGTGGCGTTTCTGTCCAAGGGGCGGCTGAGACGGTAGCAGTGGCTGTGAGAGTGTCTCCACCATCATGTGTTCTTTGGGGGGAGAGGCTTTCCTACTGCCATTAGGTGATAATACTCGAATTTTATTGGACTTTGCCATGTTTTTCTGTCAGTGGTGTGACACAGGACTCCAAGGTCTACTTGAGTCTGGAATAGGTTGCCCAGAGAGGATGTGGAGTCTCCCTCATTGGAGAGATTCCAGAGCCCTCTGGACACAATCCTGTGCCATGAGCTCTAGGATGACCTTGCTAGAGCAGGGAGGTTGGACCAGGTGACTCACTGTGGTCCCTTTCAACCTGACCCATCCTGTGATTCTGTGAGAGGGTCAGCTTAAGTCAAGGGTGGGATTTGTTGCCCTTAAACCAACGGGAAGTAGCTGGCTGTGGTAGCGAAGGTCTGGTTGGGCTGTGATAACCCGTGTGCTGCCTGGTGGCCATATCTCAGCCCCTGCACTGCTGACAGTCACCTGCTGTCTCTGGTCATCTGGTGCCAGGGCAGGGAAAGCCTCGGGAGGGCTTTGCTGCATGGGGCAGCCCTGTTTGCCCAAAGGCTCTGACTCAGAGTCAGTCAATTGAAACAACACTGTGAAACCTAAAAAAAAAAATCAATGTTTGCTCAACAAGACTCTGTAGAAAACATTTGTGACTTGAGTTAATTTTATTCCCATCCTCTAATATTTTATTGATCAAATTCTGTATTAACTTCCATGACTTTCTGCTGAGGATTGATGTCAGGTTAAGTAACCTGTAGTTACAAGTCCCACTTGCTCTGGGTGAATGTGGAGATAATCTGCAGCTTTTCCAGTGTTCTGTGATTTCCCTGCTCTGGTAACTTTTCTCTGTTCCTATTGACAGATGAGGGATCTCTCCTAGCAACTCTCTTACGATGCAGGAGCACAGGGCACCCAGAGGCTGTTAGATTTTAGATTGTTTATTACTCCCTGTGCCTAGAAATCCTCAGAGTGGTTCGTTGGCTTCATCTGATTTGAGTGTGCTGGTTGAGTCTTTCCTAACAAAATGTTTATTGACCACTCCTGCCCTGTCTGCTCCTTTATTAATAATATAATCATCTCCACCCAATAATTAACCAGTTCTTGGAATTTCTTTTGGTCCTTCTATGCTGAACACACTCCTCCTTTCTGTCCAGAGTCTGGGCAGCCCAGACTTTGACATCTGCCTTCTGTCAGTGACCAACACCTCAAAACATCAACAACTGTATTAATTCCTGTTTCTTTTCCCTTATTGTAACACAAAGTTGGTCTGGAGCTCTCACTAGAAAAGGCACTTTTGAGATGCTGGCATTCCATAGAGCAGGTATTTGTGGAGGCTTGTCCCTGCCCCCCTCCAGGGTCTTCTCACTCTCCTCAAGGTGTTTGGTAGCCTGAGATTGGACATCTCCAAAGGTCTTATGAAAAGGGCAATAGTCACGAGCTCTTCCCTTAAGCCACCTGCCATAAGACTAAAGTTTATTTCTGCCAATAGAGATTTCTTGTGGTTGAGGCCAAGCTGGGACAGACTGCTGGGAAACAGAGAGTACTCACTTCCTTCTGCTCCATGTTCAAACAAAACTCCTACAATCTTGTGTTCACTACTCCTGCAGTCAATGCAGAGTCTCCAGAACAAATATAGGATCACTTGCCAAAAAACTGCCTTATAGCAACTTAAAGCTCCTCAGCCATTGACAGGTTTTGAGGGTGTGCTGTTTCTGTAACTCAGCTGGGCTGTGCAGCAGCTGGAACAGGGACACAGGCATGGGCTCTCCCTTGGGCTGAGTTTTGGAACAAATTGTCAAGATGACCATTTCCCTTTGGAGGACTTTTTCCCACTACAGTAAAATGTCCACCTTTAGGTTGCTCTGAAGTTTTCTCTTTGAATGTTTAAAAGATAACACAGAACTATCACAGTCTGAAATTGGAGGGTTCAGTGTGCAATGTGCTGGCTTCCTTCAGATCTGGACAAAGCCCATGGGCACGGCTCCGGGCAGGGTGCGTGTATCTCCTGCATGGGGAAGATTGCTGGGCTTAGCTGCAAACAGGGGACTTGATTGGCTTTCCACCAGCACCTCAGAGTTCCCTGAGTGCTCTTTGGTGGGGAAAAGATGCTGCTGTGATAAAACTGAGGCAGGTTCAAAGCAGCCCCATAGATGTGGGGGTTGTAGCTAAGGGCTGTGACCTCACCCGAGTCCTATCCCAGCATTTTTTATGAGACTGATACAGAATTCATTAGGTGATTGCAGGAGATATGGCAGGAGAAGTCATGTTTGCTTCATGTGCCTTCCCAACTTTCAAACAATTCCCAACAGCAACAGTGGGAACAGAGTCGGGTCAGTCTTTAGAAGGTGGCCCAGGCACTGATAATTATCCCTGTGCTGGGGATTGGAGCTTGCAGCCTCATTAGAAATACAGATAATTGAGTTCTTTGAAGGTCACTCCCAGATCTTCACCTTGGAATAAGTTGCCCAAGGAGGTGGTGGAGTCACCGTCTCTGGAAGTGTTCAGGAGCCATCTGGATTTGGCACTTGGGGATATAGTTTAGGGGTGGTTATGGTGGTGTTGGTGTGATGATTGGACTTGATCTCAAAGGTCTCTTCCAACCCTGATGATTCTGTGTGGTTCTGTGAAGGCAGCAGATTCCCTGTGGTGGGTTTGAGTGAAACAGCCCTCGTCTGCCCATGGACTCATGTCTGAAGAGTGAATTGTGGTGGGACAGGTGGCAGCTCTGCCTGCCAAACAGAAAACTCAATAAAAGAGTAGAGACTAAGAACAACCATAAAGACAAAACATTAAATATTGTGGGGGTGGGTTATCACTGCCACGTGGCTGGTCCTGGGTTAATACTATGCATATTCTTTAATCATGGCATCACAGAATAGTTTGGGTGAGAAGAGACCTTAAAACCCATCTCATTCCACTCCCTGCCATGGGCAGGGACACCTTCCACTATCCCAGGTTGCTCCAAGCTCCATCCAACCTGGCCTTGAATACTTCCAGGGATGGGGCAGCCACAGCTTCTCTGGGCAACAACTTCTTAATAACTTTTAACAACTTGGGAGATGAAGGAAACCTCATCAGACTAACTCTGGAGAATGATGAGTCTTGAGGGGTTTTATACAGGTACAATACCAGGTTATTTATAGAAGTTAGGAAAGGGGGAAAATGAAATTCAGCCTTGAAAAATACAGATGATGTAGCTGCCTGCGTATGAAAGTACTAATCCATCACAGGCACGTTCCAGGGGAAGGGACTCGAGCGGCAGCGATGCTCAGAGACGTTTCAGGGTAACAACAGACACCGAGTGAGACAAGAGTTTGCAGTATCATGTAGGAAAAATGAACAGTTTGGGGTTGCCTGCACTAAACCATCATGGCAAAGAGCAGGAAAATCATAGTGACCCCCCTAGTGCCCCGTGGCTGCATCTGGGAAAATCATGCTCCGTCCTGGCAACACGTCAGTGGCTCTCTGCTCACAAACTGGAACAAGTTCACAGAAAAGCAACAAAGAGAACTGGGGACCTGGAAGAATTGATTTATGAGAAGAGATTAAGAGAGGTCAATTGTTGCAGCCTGGCTCCACAGTGACTAAGCAGCCACATAAGCATGCAAGGATGCCCTCGGCTGTAAGCAGCCATGGGGTCTGGGTTCCAGCAGGATGCCCACCTTACCAACCCAAGGTGAGGGGCTGAATTTAACAAGAGACACTTTTAGACAATGGTAGGAGAAAAGCAACCAATAATGAAATCTTTAAAACTAAGCAAAAGTCTCTCAAAGACAGGAGAAAACTCAGGTTTTAGGGAGTTTTAAAACAGCAGATTACAGAGTACAGTGAAATGCTGGATCTCGCTAAGATGTCTACAACCATTTGATGTCCTCACCATTCCCAAATGCCAAAAGTGCAGAGATTCCTGGAGGCACCTCATAGCACACAGATTCTTTGGTATTATATAGGTGCAACCTTAACATTTTTATCTTGAGAAACCTGTATGTGGATATGGATGAAAACTTCCTCTGGAGCTCTCGGGGTCCGCATGGAGGTCACGCCTTCACTCTCCACTGCAGCACCTGCCTCCTTGGTCCTTAAGATGTTTCAACTGTAATTTTGCATCCCAGGCCCAGATGCTGGGCAGTGTCACCACCCTGTCTGTGCAATAACTCCCAGAGAGGTCACAAACGTGGTCAGCCTGTTGGGAGGGTGTTGCTGTGGGGCAGCTGGGGAGGTTTCTGTTGGATTTTCCTCCCCAGGAGGTTTCTGTTGGACTTGACCCGTCACAGGCAATGAGGCTGCAGAGGTAAATGCTGCACATCTGGCAGCCTGCTCTAGGCTGGCCTGGAGTTGTCTGGTGTAAAATAAAGCCAAATGCTCATAAACTTACAAGGCTGCATTGATAAAACACTGATATCAAGATTTATTAATGTGTTTTTTGCTCAGCCCTGCCCTCGATGCTCCTGACAGGTAAATCAGGCACAGCAGGGCCGGGGCGGCTCCAAGGCACCACTGCAGCAGCTCATGGGTGACAACAGCATTTACAGCACAGACTCTGGCATGGGACCTGGTTCATCACTCTTCCACTTATTGTTTTGGAGTATCTCTATGATAAACAGGTGGGAAAACGTCTCCAGGGAGTGCAGCAAACTCCCAAGTGATGAGACGGAAACAGTGATGAAAGTGTTTTCTGCACTTGCTTCATTTCAGGCTGTGAGCTGTTAACACAGTGCTGTGATACATAATGAACGAGTTTCCTTTTCCAGTAAAGGAGAAGCCAGAGGCATCCCAGAACAAAGTGCTAATACCAAGTCTGCCTTAAGACACTGCCTCAGTGTGGGGAGCCCCTGTGGGGTGCAGCTCTGTGCTGCCCTGCTCTGCAGCATCAGGCTCTACACCAGTGGCTTCTGTGTCCCTAACCTGTTCTGGCATGTGCAATGAATGAAACCACCCATTCAGAGGTGAGCTTGGGAATGAGAGAGGAAAGGGGTATTTGAGATGGAGGTCAAAGCACAGGGCCTTTTGCACATGTGGATCCTTTACCCAGCCCTCAGGGGTGGCCCTCAGAAGCTACCCTGAACATCCTAAGGCCTGGTTCAGGGGCCACTGGGCACTTCTAAAAGGAGGAGTTGTGCCGAGTGTCTCTAAGCAGGAGCAGCTGACCCGACTGGCACAAACCTGGGCACATGCCAGTGGGAGGGGCTGTGCCAGGCACTCCAGGGTGGTTCCTGCCATCAGGCAGCAGGTTCCCCCTGGCACCGAGTGTGTGTCCAGGTGATGCCTGGGGACAGCTCTACTCTGTGCCCTGGCAGGTGACCTGGCTTTGCTTTGATAACGTGCACCTTTGGGGGCTGGTGCTCTTCCCTGTTCCGGAGCAGCCTGACGGTCCGTCGTGCACAGGCCCTGCTTTGTTCAAGTATTCATTCTTTGCTTGAATTATTTATTTATTCATTTTTCCCCTTTCATTTTTCCTTCTGTCTTTCCCCTGCTGGTGCCAGATGAATTCCTGTTTCTCCAGCAGCTCAGCAGGGCGGGGATTAATACGGCTGGAGCACGGCTGCAGCCGTGTTGGGCAGAGGAGTGACGTCCTGGAAAAAGAAAGCAAAAAGGAAAAGGAAAGTATCCAGCAGTTAGAAACGGGGGAAAAACTCTGTGTGCCTCTTGTTCCTCTTCACAGCAGACCTGTTCCCAGCATCTCCAAGCCCCTCAGAAAGGAAAATATAATGCAAATCTTTAACAGAAAGATAAAACTGAGAGTGCAAATATTGACTTGTATTAAAAGAAACTGCGAGCTCTGAACCCCAAATAGTGCAAACTTTGAGAGCTTGGCTGAGGTTGCCAGTGATGAGCCTGTTCTCACAGCTCTGGTTGTTCTGAGCAGCAGGATGCGGGAGGAAGCGTCTCCTTTCATGTTGTCCTCCTGCTAATGGCATGATGAATTCTGATTACTCTGCAGTTGCATCCCAACACCGTGGAAGGCTGCGGTAACTATTTGGGACATCAGTTTTCCTTCTGCCAACTTTCAGGAGCATTTTATAGGATTAATATTCAATAAAACCCCCTTAACATTAAAAAAATGCTTAGTCCCCCAATTGTTATTAAATTCTTTTCCTGTGCCATAATGCGGCTGCTTTGATGTAAAGTCCTGCAGTTTCTGGAAGGAGCCGGTGTGATTACGCTAATGTGCAGTGCTCTTTCTGCTATTCCTATAGGGAAAATAAACCCCACATTAGTTCCATATTAGTACCTGACTTGGAGAAGTTAAAAAGTGCCAGAAAAAGGTTAACCAGAGTCAAGTACACATAAGAGAGCTGTGATTATTAGTGTTAGGGGAGCCATTTGAAAAAAACATTTCTGCTTTTACAGAAGAATTTATTGGTGTCTTTGCTTCTGGCTGCTTTATGCATTTTAATAAAGCAGTAGCAGCAATACCAGGGGGGGAGTTGGTTGTGCCTGGTCCAAAGAAAGACTTTCTCTGTGCGATATTGCCCCTGTCCCCAGCCCAGGGCTGCCTTCTGTGTGGGGGGAGCCAGGGATGAGCCCACCATCCAGCACTGCCCAGGAGTCACATTCCTGAACGCTGGCTCTGGGCAGGCTCTCCCACTTGCCAGCACACGGCCGGGATCCATTTGCAGAGCCAGTGAAACGAAGGCAATAATTGCTTTTGTGTGTTAAAAGTTACATCCAGCCTACCAGCAGCTTTGGCAATTTCCCTACCAAATGTCTGGGATTATTTGGAAAACGTGCTTTTGTTGAAAGCAGCCCCAGGCCGAGATGCACCCGCACAATGGGGTAAAACACTAGGGTAAAACACTAGGGTCTGGATGCAGCCAGAAGAGCTCTAGGGCCAGAAGAGCCTTTTTGGTGGGGGAGATGCTAAAATGCTTATTGTATGTGTGGAGGGGGTTCGTGCTCCCCCAAGGCACCCGCTGACCTGGGGTAACAGTTCTTTGCTGTCATTTAGCTGTGGGAATGTTAGAAGTTTTTAATTTCACCATAAAGAACTGTCATTTATTCACAAAAAACTCTGATATTGTTCATCCTTCACAGCTACAATTTAATAATAACACAATTTAACCACCCCAGAGGGTGGTGAGGCCCTGGCACAGGTTGCCCAGAGAAGCTGTGGCTGCCCCATCCCTGGAAGTGTCCAAGGCCAGGTTGGACGGGGCTTGGAGCAACCTGGGAAAGTGGAAGGTGTCCCTGGGCATGGCAGGGTGTGGGACTGGATGAACTTTAATGTTCCTTCCAACCCAAAGCACTCCATGATTCTCTGATTCTATGCTAATACACACTGGGGGTGCATCTTGAGGGCAGGATTTTGCTCCATGATCTGTATTCCCTCTCTTCAGCTGTGTACCTTTCTAGAACTGTTTTGTGTGTTTTCACACACGGATTCTGATCTCGGGATCCCACTGACTGTTCCTGTAATGCTGCTGTCTCGGCAGTGCTAATTCCTCACAGGTTGAGTACCAGTCCCATTCATCCATTTGGGGAAAGTAGGAAAGGATTTTCTTTGCAGGCCTCTAAGCCCATCTGCTCTCCCACATCTGGAAAGGCTCATGCTGTCTGTCCTGTTAGTGCACTGGGACAAGACTTCTGATGGAAACACTTAATTCTCAAAGCAGTGCTGGATAATGATAAATCCTTTGTGAAACGTGGATTTGCATTTAAGATTCTTTCCTGCTCCCATTGTCTGTGGGACGTTTTGCTCGGCTTCATTTCCACTGCCCCAAGTCTAAACTCCTAATCCCCTCTCCTGATGCTGCAGCTTGAGCTGATACTCCTCCGTTACTCCTTCATTTCCGTGATCTTCAGAGCCCAGGCTCCATGTCAGCCCCCTTCCCTTCTCCTGGAATCCTTGCCAGCTTTCTGCTATTCTCCACTGCTGCTTTACTGGGATGTTCCATTTTGCAGTCCCAGATTCCCCTCCTCCCAACCCATCCCTTCTCATCACCAGACCAGCTCCCACTGTAGAGCCAGTGCCAGAGGTGCTCCTGGCCCTTGGTATGGATCGGCCACAAGGAAAAACTCAGAAGGGCCTATTGGTAAATGCAGATCCTGCCCAGTCAACCCAGTTCCCAGGAGAATTCCACTGACCCTCAGGAGGCTGGAGCTGTAATGCACCGAGGTTGTGGACTCCCCATCCCTGGAAGTGTCCAAGGCCAGGCTGGGTGGGGCTTGGGGCAACCTGGTCTAGTGGAAGGTGTCCCTGCCCATGGCAGGGGTGGAACTGGATGAGCTTTAAGGTTCCTTCTCACCCAAACTGTTCCGTGTTTCCGTGATTTTCTGTTCAGTGATGCTCTGACACAGCCCCACACAGCCTCACTGGCACCTTCTGGGATGGCTGCACATTTGCTGGGAGAAGGAATTTTTCCCAAAGTGTCCTAATCAATACTTTGTTCTTAAACTGAGCAGGGAAATCAAGCAGAGAGCTGAGATGGTTTTCCTTGGACAGGAGCTGTTTCCTGGGTCTGGGTCTGGAAGCAGTGAAGCAGTGGATGTGCTCTTGAGGCCAGCACAGGGGAGGAGCAGAGTGGCTGTTCTCCCTCTGGAGGGCAAGGCAGCAACTCAGAACAGCCTTGGAAAGTTTGAAAAGTTGTTGGAAATTATGGAGTTGAAATTCAATTAAGAGACACCCAAACCTCTATTCTTATTCATTTATTTTCCTTTCCTGAGCATGGACTGGGGAGAAACTGGACAAACCAGTCCCTCTTCACCAAAAAGCAGCCTCAAATCAAAGAGGGAAATAAACCACTCGGTCTTTAATGATGGGCTGGAGGCAGCATTTTATTTCTTACTTTGTCCCTGCAATTTCCCCCTTTGTTTTACAGGGTATGACTTTACCAAAAATAGGCAAAGGAAGAAAATAAAGTTGAAAACTTCTGGGAACAAGCCAAGTTTTCCATGCTGAAAATCAATTATTGCCTAATATTTTCAAGGTGAGATCCCCGCTCTCTGGCATTAGGCCAGTTCACCCAGCTTCACCTGCTTTGTACTTTATTCACAAGAGTCAAAGATCCTGCTGATAAAACTTTTTATTTCAAGAGAGTTTTGAGTTTCAAGGCGTTGCTGGTTCTTCTGGTCAGAACCGTCGGTGGAGGAAGGCGACTTCTTCCCCCGCTCTGTGTGTTGTGCAGGGTGACCAACAACAAACACAATCATTCCATGAAATAAAATGATGGCCTTTGGGAGGAACTGCAAGGTGGCAGAATTAGACAGTGGCCATTTGAAAGGTTACTTTACTACGCCAGAGCTGCGAAAGATGGAAGTAATTTATTTCCTCTTGGTAATGCTCCTTCCTGGCCCAGCAATTTATCAGAAATGTTAATCCAACAAGCGTAAGTGTGTATGTGCTGGGAGGAGGGAGGGGAGCGGAGCAGGGAGAGGGAGAAGGCATTTAAAATTAGCTTCGAAATACTGTACATCTCATTAAAAATGTAATCATGCATAAAATGAGATCAATGAAAATTTATCTAAAAGTGCAAGGAAAAGGCGTTTTCTGGTGTGATACTGGGTATAATAGTCTGGATTTTAATTTAGTCAGTTTGCAACAAAAAATCCCTCCAGGCTAAATAAACCAGTTTCCCTCCCAGTTATTGTCTGGACAGCTAATTTTCTGCACCTTTCCTTCTAATACTCAACCTTATCTCTTGCTGGATAGAGGTTTCAATATATTGCAGAGTTTGTTTTCTTTACATTTTCTATTACTGCAATTTAATTTGCATGATAAATGATGAGAGGTAGAAAGATGATAAAAAGAAGCAGAACATTTCTTTATTAATTTTGTTTAAATTAGTGTAACTTTTCCCTGACTGTGCTTTTTACTCAGAAAGCCTACGTAGAAATTATTTTAAGTCTCCGTATTGCAGTTAGAAAATGTTTAATACTTGACAATAAGCTCCTGCCTCCTGTGCCAGTGGGCACATTCTTACTGTCGTGGCTTCCTCCTACTTTACACTGTATCTTATTTACTTTTGGACCAGTTTGATGAAATCCTTCCAGTACCTAAAGTGGCTCCAACAGAGCTGGAGAGGGACTTTGGACAAGGCCTGGAGTGCCAGGACAAGGGGGAATGGCTTCCCACTGCCAGAGGGCAGGGTTAGATGGGATATTGGGAAGAAATTCTTCCCTGTGAGGGTGGTGAGGCCCTGGCACAAGTTGCCCAGAGAAGCTGTGGCTGCCCCATTCCTGGAAATGTTCCAGGCCAGGTTGGGACGGGGCTTGGAGCAACCTGGGATAGGGGAAGGTGTCCTTACTCATGGCAGGGGGTTGAACTGCATGAGCTTTAAGGTCCCTTCCCACTCAAACCAGTCTGGGATTCTATGATTTCTATGAAATCACCATCAACTTTGTCCCACAGTCTGTGCTGTAGGGAATGGTTCCCTCCAGATTTGGGGGGATTGCTTCTCAGGATTGGGAGTGAGTCTGGACTCAGTTTAGGAACAGGGCTGAAGTACTCAAAGGTGTTTAGGTAAAGCTGCTCTGTGTTCCTGGAGTTTGATCTCCTGAGTCAGGCTTGAGATTCGGGTGGCCAGTCATTGGGGATGAGCTGTGGATCTCAGTTTTGTTCTCTGTTTATCTGTCTGAAAGGACACTCCTAATACCCTCAAACAGTGACTGGCACATCCCTGCCCACCTTCCCTGCCCTCAGTCACAACTTGGGCTTTGTTTCAGCAGCACAAAGGTCTGATCAGCTGAGCTCCCTCTACAGTCCCTGTGTTTCCGTGGGCACAGCCCTTTCCTTTCCCACAGAGAGGTTTGCAGGAGTTGGCTTAAAGTTACAAGTTTTGGGAGAAGAAATAATTTGAATTCGTTCCAGTAATTGGTTTCATGCAGGTGAGTGTTCCCAAAGCTAAAGGGAACCTCTGCTGAGCCCTGAGCCCCCAGAGCCAAGGAGACACCTGGAGCCTTGGCTTTCTTGTTTTTTTTTTTTAAACCTTTCCTTCTGAGGTTTATGTTAATTAAACACAAAGCAGTTAAAGTTTTACAAGCAGAATAACACAGTAAGTCTCCCTAAATATACGTACAAGTGCTCACTAGAATCTTTCCAAAGTAAATCCCAGGAAAATTTATGACAAACGCATGTGGTACTGGCATGGTCATGAGTGGGGAACACACCTGCCCCCAGTGCTCCCCATCCCAAACCCATCCTGCCCTTGGAGAACACAAAGGTGCATGGTATGAGTGTATCTGTCTGTGAACATTTACAAAGCAATGAACAGGCAGTGCTGGGATCATGTAACGTTACACTGGAGCAACTGGGTGGGTTTTTTCCTGCAAGTCTTAATTCTGCTGGAGTTTTCTGCAGGTGTTTGTAAAGAGGCAAGAAAACGGCCCTTCCATGAGACCAGGTTGCTCCAAGCCCTATCCAACCAGGCCTGGGACACTTCCAGGGATGGGGCAGCCACAGTTTCTCTGGATAACCTGTGCCAGTGTATAAACTTCCAAAAATTGCCTTTTCCCTTCTCTGTGCTGTAAGAAAAATTTAGGGAACAAACCAAAATGATAAATAAAAATTATACTACCAGACTGCACTGCTACCTCAGCAGCCTGTGTGCTGCAGGCTGGGTTTGAGAAAATCCTCCAGGCCTTTTTTTTTTCCTCAAAGAAAAGGTGAAAAGGAGATTATTTAAGTTTCAAATTCCTGAAGTTGGAAAATGCTGAACGAAGTTTTCTTTGGAGACGTGTCTTTGCTGCCCTTGTCTTTGCTCTAAACAGCTCCGAGTGGGCATTTTGCTTTCCAGGATTTTAGTCTAGTGATAATTTAATCTTTGGAGCCCTCATGGGCTGTGATCCTTTTAATCTATGTGCTCTATTTCAAGGGAGAGAAATTTCCCATCAGTTTTCCCAGGATAAATGTGGAACCTGTTGTGGAAGAGGGCATCTCCTCACTGCTGGCTGTTCATTGCTGTTGACTTGCAGCTTATGGAGAGTTTGGAGAAGATCTCCCCTCCTGCCAGGGAGGGAGACATTCTTCTACTTCAGAGATTCTTCTACTTCAGAAGAACCTAAATGTGGACTATTTCTTGGGTCAGCCCTTGGCTTGTCCATCCGTGCTCCTGGTGGCTGTTCTGTCTCCACTGCTGTTCGTGGAGGGCTCAGACAGTTTTCCCTGTGCTCCATCAGCCTCGGTTGCCTCCTGCCCATCATGAAACCTTCTGTAGCTATTCCTAGAGGCTCTCCCAGTTACTTTTGTTGTGCATCTTCCAAAGGCATCATTATACATAAGGCTTCTAATATGAAAAATCCTCATTTTCCAGTTCAGATGAATACCATGGCCATTATCCAGTGATTACTTATGTCCTCCATGTCATGGTTCAATGTGATCCATCTGGATGGATGCTTGCCTTATGATGTTCTCTTCTCCACTGTACATGCCCTGAACAAAACAGGCTCCCTTTGCTCCCTCTGGTTTTTGCTGATGACACTGCCAGACTCTGAACGTCCTTAGTTTCATTTGTCCATTCAAAGTTGGTGCACTTTTTGACTTGCTGTACTTTAACACACCGGCCTGTGGGATGTGATGTGTCAAATAACCTTTGAAAATCCAAACAGATTATGTCCCATGTTTTCTTCCTGTCTGGAGTCTGTGTTACCTCTTAAAAAAATTCCAGCAGATTTGTCAAAGACTCTGCTGGCGACTTTAATATCAGCTCACGTTTCTGCAGATGTTTTGTGACCTCATCACTTATTAATGTCTCCATGATTCTGTCTTCTGCTGAAGTTACACTTATTACTGTTAATGTGGCTGTGAATGCCTTGCCTCTTGCTTCCCTACTGGACTGCGTCTGATGACATGGATCTACTCAGGATGGGTTTGAAGCTCAAGGGAAAGAATCTTTTTTTGATCTTAGATTTGAGAGATTTAGAAATACCTCCATTTTCTTAATCTATTACTTTATTACTGTTATTTATTAATCTTGTCCAAAAGGAGTTGGGATGTTTCCAGTAGCACATGCTGTGAGGATCCTCACCTTTTGTCTGTCCTTGTTTCATAATCCATCCTGCAAATGTCATTCCAACTCCTGGAGTTAGACATATCTAATTCTCCTCCTCTTGGCAGACTGGACTTTTTCTCCTCCCTTCTGCTTCACACAGCCATTGCCACAGGACTGCAGCTACCTCAGGTGCTTCTTGCAGGGAGATGAGACAGAAATCTGTCTACATCACCAGCCCTAAAGAAGGTGCTTTAAAACCTGCCCTGTTGCTGGCTGCCAGCAGCTGGTGCTAAGCAGGGCACTGACCCTTCCTGGCTTTTTCATGGAACCATGGAAACAACAGTAACTTGATTTTGCTGTTCTTGTAGTCTTGGAAATGTTGATTTTCACTGAATTTCCAGAACATGAACACTGTTTGTGCCTTCCGTATGCAGTCAGGAGATGGTGTGTGTAAGCAAACACATCCACCTGGAGAACCCATGGGAAGGTGGCACAGCATTTCCACTTATTTCCTTTCTTCAAAAGTAATAAAACTCCACGGGGGAGCATGAGAACTTTTCCAAAACTGTCCCTGCTTTGGGACTGTTGGAGTGACTGAGAATGGAGGTACGTCCCGTGCTGCAAAAATTTGTAAGCTCCATGAAGTGCCTGGAATTTGGATGGGATACAAGCCAGCCTCTCCATTACATGTCTACAGCTCTCTGCATATTTGTGATTATCCTTATGAATAATGTAAACTCTGCTTTCAGATGGGAAAGGCTTGGGGAAGGAGTTAGGGAATGTGTCTGAGTGCTGGTAATGACCTCGGCACCCAGCAGTTTCTCACTGGATGGAGCAGTGCAGTCCCACTTAGAGCCAATGAAGTTTCTGGGTAAAGGAGCAAAAATTCTTTTTTCTTGCGGTCGCCACTTCTAGAACAATCCTCTTTTTTATTTGTTCAATACAAGTGTCAGGGCTGGCGAGGAAGAACTCACAGTGGTGTCATTATGCAGCTTAAAACCAGTAGCTTTTATTTTGAAACACTCATGTCTGTGAAAGTGGATTTTCTCATGGCACTGACTCTTGAATCACTTCGATGCTGCTGTTGGACTTCTTATTTTTTTTAAGTATTTTGTAAAAGTTTACCATTTTGCTTCCCAGAACAAGAAGAATCCTTCCTCCTCCTTTCCAGGGAAATAAATTCTTTACCTACACCCCTTGAATTTCTGCACCTGGGAAATCCAGCAGGTGGCAAAGATGCTGGAAGCCATTTCAATGCTTCTAATGGGTAAGATGTTTACATTTCATGGGCCTGGATCAGAAGGGTCTGTTGTGTTGGAGGCATTGGGATAAATTCATCTACGTCATATGAGAAAATGTGCTTAAAGTTCATCCATCAGCTTGTTCTCGGTGGGTGGAGCGTGGCAGTGGCTGGACAGGTTGTCCATCAGCAAGATAACTCCTGCAACCTGGAGTAAAAGGAATCCTTCAAACAATTAGGCTACAAGGAGAGCACAGAGGGAGGGTTTAATCTTTTCCCTGCCCTACCAGAACAGGTTTAAGTGATGGTGGTGGAACACTTCCATTGATTTTGCTCATGCTTGTGGTACCTGCTGATGACACTTGGGCATTGGTTATGCTGAGTAGACTCATTTTCTGTAGCTGAGAATGTGCCCACCCAATTGCTGAACTTTGGCTAAAATTTTCCTTTGGAGTCTCCCCAAAATGCTGTGGTTCAGGTTGGACTGGAAGGTGCCAGGTTTTGTGCTGTTTACCTGAGGGAAGAAGAGGTGCTGCGAAGAATTGTTTCTCCATCCCCAACCTTCCCTCCTTCCTGCTGGTGAGGAAGACTTGGCGTTTGATCCAGCAGCTCCACACCAGTGGTCCAGGCACTGGGTTATCCCTCCAGGACTGTATGTCCATGTGTCCTCTCAGCTCCCAAACCAGCCTGTCTCTCCTGCTGTAGCAATCCCGTGGCCCAGGAAGGGGAGAGAGGGGGAAGGTTGGCTTCTAGTTCTGATTCATCACTTTTATTGAACTTAAATTCTTTTGTTTTAATGCACACTTGATTGAGCCAGCATTTATCCAAACGGTTATGGTGTGTAAGAAAAAGAGACAGTTGAAGAAAGAACAAATGAATCTAATGTAAATCAAATACTTAACGCTTTTATAGAAACTACAAAGCCTTAAATGTGTATTCTTAATGGTAATTTTACAAAACTCCACCAGGCATCTTCAAATGGAGGTGTGACAGTGATTGTTTCAGGCTAGAGATGGCTTTCCTTTCACATGCTAATCATCTGCTCATGGTGATATTTCTCAGCGTCGTTGGAGTCAGCGAATTGAATAATTTATGGAATGAGTTTTGTTGTAAATTTATTGTGTCACAAGCAGGTTGTAATTTCACTAACAGTACACTTAAGTTATTAAGTAAAAAAAAAATAATGTGGTTGATAGGACCGTGCATTTGGAGGTTCTCTTGCTCCCTCCCCAACCAGTTCTCATCTTATATATTTTCAAACAGAGTATTTACCTAATTTCTATTCAGAATCTGATCTGAGAAAGGGAGCGAGAGAGGACATTAACATAAGTGGGTTTGCATTTGCACACTATTGTTGAATCTGGCAGTCGTAAACAAATTACAGAAGATTTTATACAGACAGAAATAGCATTAAAATGGCACCGCTCCGGTGCGGCGCCGCCTTTGTTCCCTGTTTGTTTCTGAGGAATTGGCCTCAGCTACAAGTGATGGAGTGCTGAAGGTACAGGCAGATCTGCAGAGCAAAGTGGAGCCTCCTATTTCTTCCCAGCTCTGGTGTTTGGATGTCTGGGAGCCGTTGCTGGGAAGGCATTTCTGGGTGCACAGGGAAGGAGGGGACACGTGTACCCCACACCCGCTGGCGAGGGCTGAGACCAGCAGCGGCAGAGGGGGGCTTGGCTGGGCCTGTACCCCAAAAGGGAGGGGTCTGGCTGCCCCTCTGGGAGGCCTGGGGAACCTTATTGGTGCAGCTTCTGCAGAATTCTACAGCCTCAAACTGGCTCTTTTATGATTTTAAACCAGCTGTTGAACCTGTCTGTAGTGGCCAGTTGTAACCCTTAGGCCCTGGGAATTTTGGGTAAAGGTGTTTTTTTGACACGTGTTATAAACATGTTTTGCCTCCCTGTACCACCCTGAACTCCTGCCTGTCCTCCAGGTGTTTGACCTTGTCCAGCATCTCTCCTCTGCCATCCCTTGGAGATACTGGAATGAGCTGACTGTGCCATTGCCTTTTCCACACCTGTCACGTGCAGCCATGGAAGGTGACACCTGGCTGGGCCAGGGACCCCTCCTGCTTCCCATGTTCCCAGCAGGGCTTTGGCAGCTGGAAGCTTCATGGAGTTGGAACTTGGTAGGATATGTAAATACCAGGAGAGGCAGAAGCGTTGTGATTGTTTATTTAATTGTTTCAATATGCCAATGTTAATACATATAATTACACACTATAAACACAGTTAATTACTTAAATGAACTAAATATTTTTGTGTCTCAATCTAAAATTGCAATCAAAAGTTCTCAGTGGGTGGCACATTTAGAAAACAATTTTCCTCCTGTACGGGCTTCAGTTTGAGTAGGCTCCCTATCTCCGGCTACTTTTGCTGCTTCTGTAAATTGCAGCTGAGAAGCATTTCTCTGGTTCCTTCCTCGGCTGAAATTCCTCGTGGAAGCTCTGTATTGTAATTATGGTGGTGCGTGTTAAATTTTTAATTTGATTTTCATTTGTGTATTCAATTGATATAATTGATGTGCATCTTTTCTCCCTCAGGATACAGGTTAATAACCTACTAACCTCGGAATGAAGGAATGATAAAAGGATCCCACACCAGAGTGTAAGGGACCAGTTATAATATATGTTTTTAGCTGTAGCCTTATTTTTTGTCCTGTGTAGCCTCTGGCATTTTTTACTTGCAAAGCCTTGACAGACATTAAAAACATTAATTATTTTAATTTTAACGAAAAGAACTATTCACACTGAATGTACAAGGAAGATAATTAGATCTCCATTTGCAAATATCTTAGGAAACAAAAGAGAAAAGTTTTACAAACAGAATCAGTTTCTGTTTATTTTCTGAGCAGGTGCTTCTTGGTTGGTTTTGGTTTTCCACTTGTTCAGGCTGCAGCAGGGACTTGCCAAATATATATCTACAGAAGGTGATGACAGTGGGTAAAAGAAATGTTTAGATAAGATCAAGGCATTTGCTCCCTGTTGGAGGATCGAAGGTACTGCTGGAGCAGGAGAGAGTGCAAAGGCACCTGGTGAAACGCTTGGCAGGTTGGTTCCCGGGGCCTGTTCTGCTGCACTGAGGTGGGTCCTACAGAGCAGAGCCCGAAGGCAAATCTGCTACTGCTGGAGCTGGAAGGTCGAGCTGTTCTGCCCCCTCCAGACCCAAAGAGAGGCAGAGGTGTTAGTGCTGGGCTAATGGAAATGCTACAGCAGGCCCCCCTGGCTGTGTGCCGGCTCAGGGACACCCATGTGCAAGTCTCTGTGGAGCTCGTGCTGGAGCCAGGCCGAGTGGAAGGTTATTCTAGCGGAGAGAAACCCTTTCTTCTGGTTATGGAGCTGGAAATGGAGCAATTAAATGAGCCAGCAGTAAGTGCAGAATTAGCACATGGCTGAGTCCACTCTCTGCTGGATGAGGCTGGAGGTCTCACAGGAATAGCAGGGCTGGGAGGAGTGGGGGGAGGGAACCAGCCCCAGCTGTTTTCTCACCTTCCTTCTTTGCCGAGGGACAATGTGCCCTGAAGTGCTTTGGAGCCAAACAAGAAAATCAAGGTGTTGGGAAGAATAACTGAAACACTCACAATTACATTAAACATCCCAAGGCATCCAAATCTCATGCTCCAGGAAGTAACAAGCTATCAAGTGCTAGGAACTGGCAGAAAATATGCCTTAGTAAGTTATCCATTGCTGGTGTGGGCTCTGCTGAGGCTTTCTGTGGAGGGCCCAGCACTGATGGCACGAGGGTGCTGCAGGGATCTGCGAGAATCCTGGTGTCAGCAAAGGAGCTCAGCGTCCTGCAGCCAAACAGGGACTTCCCTTGGTGTTGGCCCTATTGAAGCAACTGGGAGTACTGGATAATCTGTCCCAAGACAAATATTTAAATGGGCCAGCTTCTCCCAGGTTTTATCACGGTGCTATTCCAGTACCTTCCAAGTGCAGATCAGGGTTAGAGAAGGTCTGGGAAGAGTAGACACCTATGTCTGTTGGGCAGTGATGGGTAATGAGCTCAGGGACTTCTAAAATGCTTCAGCTGGATTTGGAAATGAAAACTATTGTAACCCAGGACTCTTTAGGGAGTTGGTTGGTAACAGTTGGCATTTCTGTATCTGGTAGGGAATTTGGAGAATGGCAACATCGTATGTTTGCTGGCCAATGTAGTGGAGACCTGCAAATGAGGACTGAGTTGATTAGATATAACCTGCATATTTATTCAATTAGTCATAGCAATTAAAAAGCCTTTGTATATTGGGAATAGTGATGACAGGGAGAATTTTGGGTAAATTTCTTGGGCTTCTCCTCATCCCAGCTCCCACTCTGTGGCCATATCAACAAAGACCAGTTAATTTGCATTTAAAATTATTATACTAAACAGGAATATGTGCAATGTTTACAGAAGCCAGCAGAACCAGCGCTAATGCCTTTATAAATACATTCAGTGGTCTGTTCCTGTGGGGAGAAAATTGAGTTTGCTCTGGGAAAGTCAACTTGCAATTTCTTGACATGTGTGTGTAAAGCCTCATTTTTAAAAACATATGAGTAGAGAGACATAGGTTCCTTAAAAATTCCTGTGTGGTGTAATCCTGGGCAGTGTGCACAGCAAGATGAAAGCTGCAGAGCTGGGCTGAGTGGTTCGTAAGCCACAAAGAGGCTCAGCAGCATAAACAGCGCGAGATGGATGAGCCGCGTTGCTGGGGACGCCACTGCAGCTCCCAAATTGAATCAGAGACTCTGGGATTTCAAACTAATGGGGCTTTCTGCTGAGGTAAAGCAGACTCTGGTTTGTTCTGCTGGTCCACCCCTGTTCCTGTACTGGTTCTTGCATCTTCTAGGGGAAAACCCAAGAACCTTAGAGGACACTGGTGCTACACAATCCCACCCCAAAATAAATCTCTTACTTAGCTCCAGTAGTTGAAGATTGACAGAAACTGTGCTGTGCAAGGTTTAATATCCTTCTAAAGTTATTAGAGTTCATTAGGAAATCTTGTTGGTTTAACCTGGTCGTGTTGGTGCCCTCAGTGACTTCCTTTGGGACAGTCCAACAGGATGTGTTACAAAAACATGTTTTGTTTTGGCCCTGTTCATCTCGAGTATCGTTGACTCTATAAGTATACTAGTTTTTGCCTCTAGTATACATTTCCTTCTATTATTAACATTGATTTTCTTGGCCAGCTGTATTGCTGATTCCCCTCTTTCCTCACTATGCTCTCCTGTGCTAATTAACTTTTATCTTTTCTACCAACCATACATAAACTGACCTTGTGCCAAGGATGACTTGGCCAGGGTGTCACACAAAGCTTCCAACTACTGGAGTGCTAAAAGGTGGGCACAGATCTAGGGATGCTGTGAAACCCCCCAGTTAAAGGTTTTATAGAGCAGGTTTTGTTCCTGCTTTCATACAAGTTTTTTTTTGCTTGGGGAGCTCCCAGAGCCCTTTTAATTTCTGAACTTTCTTTTTGCCTTATGGTAGTTTATTATGATTATTGTTATTTATTGCTATTGCAGGTGAGGCAGGAGGTGAGCCTGGCTCACAGGTTGGGGAATAGTTTGCATGCTGACCATGCACCACCTGAGAGGTCCATGTGCTGTCAGTGGAAGGCCAGGGTTGTCTTCAGGTCATCCCTGAGAGGGGCAGGGGTTGTGTTTAGCAGCAGTGGAGTTGTAAACCAGCAGTTAAATCACAGACCTATCAGATTTCTATTTTCAGGCTTCACATTTCTCTTAAAAATGTTTAATTCAGATGTGCTGATGTCAGAATCACATGGTGAACCGGTGCTGTGTGTATGTATAGTCTGTAGCTGTTGGTTGGATCCAACACCATCATTTCAGTTTTCATCCTCTGATGCAGTGTTTACCCCCTGGTCATTTCATTTTTTGCTAATTTCAACCTGTGGATCTCAGACTAGGTAACTCAAAAAACCTGGATTTACTAACCCAAGTATTTGCTTTCCATGTGCTTCTGAGTGTCCCACGGAGCCTGCCTGAAATGCACCGTTATGATGCCCAACAGTTTTGCAGTGTCAGGCAGATGGACTTTGCCACCTACATTTAAAGAAATATTTATCCCCATTTTTTATGTGACTCTTTTTGTGTGAATACATGGCACCAGTGTTGGTTATTCTCAAACTGCCAATAACAACATCACGGTTCCCGAGCTCCTCCGGCTGATTAGCTGGTTGTCACTGATGAGTGACCCCTAAACCCAAGAACCCAGAGGGGCACAGCCAGCCCCAAGCACCCACCTGCACCCCACACTCATTGTCTTCTTCTCCATTGTGTCAATACAATGGTGAAAACCACGTAGTTCTGACCACAACATTCTGAGCAACTTCAGGCTTTATAGATTAAATCTCACATCTTGAAGTGCACCCAAAGCTGACAGCAAGAGAGTTAATAACACACCGAGTCTCCTGCCATGTCCTAAGGCTTTTTTCTTCAATATTATTCAAAATTTAGGCACCTTTCATATTAATTAAATGGTAACTTTCTGTATCCCATGATCAAACTATTCAATAATGCTTGCTCAGAGCAATCAGAAATGACAAAAATAAAGTACTAATATAATTTTATTATGAATGATTCGATCCCTGGGGTTTCTATCATATTAAACAAAGAAACAAATTAACCAGTGACTGAATTAAGTGGAGGAACTTGCATCATGTAGAGGCAATAGATTTTTTCATAGTTAAGCTGCCAGCTACTTTCATGCTTCAAGTCCAGTTTCTAACTTTCCCCTGAATTTCCTAGAAATAATCTTGCTGCTGTGTATCGATGCATATGTCAGTGTGGAGCTGGTTTTTTAAATAGGAAATACAGTAAAGAAGATCAGAAGAGGAATTTTGAATGTACAGATCTACTGGTTCAATGATGTTCCTGAGGACAGCTGTGGTATCTTGGGCAGGTCTTTGTGGATGGCTGTGGGCAGCACCTCCCAAACCTGACGCTTGGTTGTGCTGGATGGGACACTCTTGTTCATCGACTCTCTCATTTCCCAGCTTTTAAAATAATGACCATCCTCTCTACTGCACCTGTCAGGTGTCTGAAGGAGACCATTGCACATGTTACTGGGATGGCGCAACACAAGTTTGCTGGGATGTGGTCACTGATGTTTAAGAGCACCTGTGCCATCCATCCCATACCTGACAGACCATGCTGTGGGTCCACAGTCCTTCTCCATCCATCCCATACCTGACAGACCACACTGTGGGTCCACAGTCCATCTCCGTCCATCCCATACCTGACAGACCACACTGTGGGTCCACAGTCCATCTCCATCCATCCCATACCTGACAGACCACGCTGTGGGTCCGCAGTCCTTCTCCATCCATCCCATACCTGACAGACCATGCTGTGGGTCCACAGTCCATCTCCATCCCTCCTGTCATGGCTCTCAGCCCTCCTGGCAGTGATGCTCCACATCTGCTGCACCAAGGGGGTCAGACAGGGAACATTATTAGTCCCCCAGCTTTTAATACTGCAGCCATCCTAATACACCAGATGCCTTTGGTCACGTATCTCTCTTTCTAAAAAAGATATTATTGTAACAGAGGGATTAATCAAAATAGGGGTGAGCAAAAGCCTGCCTGTTCAGGGCAGCCTCTGGTTTCAGCAGTTGTTCAGTAATGGGCAGCCTCTTGCTCCTCGCTATAAACATCTGGATGAGGAGGCTGAAAGAATTAAATTTTGTGCCTGAAAAATGACATATTGAGTAGGAGCTCTGCTTTCATCTCTGGGATCGTGTTTGGAGAAGAATCCGCGCAGAGTCTCAGCGTTAACATTCTTTAACTGCTCCTCAAATTACTAATGCTTCACGTTGCTTTAATCCATTCGGCTGTAATAGCTTTATTAGATTAAACTCCCTGCTGAGCGAGTGAGGAACAGTGGGATTATCACACTTCCCTTTGAACAGCCAGTAAAGACAAAATAAATGGTTAACAAAATAGAGCAAATTCAGTTTGCAGGTGAGCTGCAGCTCCCAGCCCCGTGTGCTGTGGATGGGCTCTGAGCCTCCCTATTATTCCTTGCTTGAAAAACACCTCTTTAGCAGCCAGAAGAAATTCCCGAGGTAAAAAAGAAGTCCTAATGGAATAAAAGTTCCTCTTTCCCCTTCAGATGTGTTGCTAATTGCATCGTGCCCACTGCAGGGGCAGTGTGAGGAAAACCTGAAACCTTATTTAAGAAAAAAATAATTTTTAGCTCCACATTTGCTGGAGCTGTAGGTGCGCCAGGAACAGCCTTTATCCAGTGTCTCCAGAGTGGGAATGCTTAATGACTGATTTTTTATTATTTTTTTAGCAAATCTAATTAACTATTTGAAGTATTCCATCGAGAGGCTCACGGTTACTATACACAAGCAGTGGGTGGCTCTTCTAGAGTCTCTTAAAAACTCAGTTTCTTCTCAGCATTCTTCAAATCCTCGTCTGCTGGAGCAATTTGAATTTTGTTATTAGTGACTGCTGGAAATCATAATTCAATAAAGACTAACTCATTTAAAAATGCTCCATGCTGAGCATGCATTAGGTAACTTGGGAAACTTTGGAGACACAGAAAAACATATACTAATATCCAGGTCTACACAGGAAATTGGTATGGCACTGAGCTGCTTGAAGGAGGCTTTTTGTATGTTTTTAAGAAGCTGCAGAAAGGTTGGAAGGAATGCAGGTTTTTTCTAGTAAATCTATTCCTTCCCTCTCCCCAGCATTTTTTTCCTAACGTGCTGGCGTCTGTCCAGAGGAACTGGAGCCCCCAGCATGCAGGGGACAGTGAAAAACACACCATAAACATTTCTGTAATCATTTCCTAGATAAGTAAGAAAGCTGTCGGGTTTCTCTTCCTGAACGCCATGTATGTCCCTTATTACTTGTCTCAAATTAGTTTGGAAGTTTTAAGGATCTCTCCTGCCCCATTTCTCCTTACTCCCTTTATGGCAATACCCTTAGAGCCATAGAATATATAGTCCTGCCACAGGGAATGGGCCTCCTGCTCAGGGGTTTGAGCCACATCTGCAGCTGGAGCAGGCTTGGGAAGCTCCCGGCCTTGTGCAAGGATGTAATTTCCTAACACCAGTTCCCTTCAGAGGACGCTGTTCTGCCTCATTCCTGCCCGGTGCTGTCCGGGAGCCGTCCCTGCCGTGCTTCATTTGTTGCTCCAGTTCAACCCCAGGAAATACACAGGGGGATTTTGTTCCCAATTTCTTTCCCCACAAGTTGTTTCATCTTTAGAATCACAACATTTCCTGCCAACATCAGAGGTTTCCATTCTTGTCTCCTCTCTCCCTTGTTCTTTCTAGCCATTTTCAGACTTATCTAGCCCTTGTGTTTCTTACCCTTGCTCCCTTTCATCCCTCGGTCCTCTCCCGGAGCCTCCCTCGTTTCAATTCTCCACTTAGCTCGCCTTCAGAAAACAATTCCCGTCTTCCACCTGGTTTTTCTCCTTTGTTGCTCTGGGGTTTGATTTCACCTCTCTTTGTCCACTTCCCCCTTCTTGTTTTTTTTTTTTTTTTTTTTTTTTTTTCCTTTTTTTCCCCCCTCATCCTCTTTTTAAAATCAGAGAAAAGGATCAATATTGTCCCCCCCTCTGTTTGATAAGACAATGCTGGATGAACACAGTGGCAATGGAATTGTTGTCTCTGCAGAGAGGGAGGAAAAGGGGGGAAGGTGCCGCTGCGCAGGCAGGGCCAGGCCCTGGCAATCCTGGGTCAGGCTGGACCAGCCTGGATAAATATATGTAATTGCATGGATAAAAATCTGGGACAAAGGCCTGGGTTCTTTGCCCAGGCAAAATGCCCATGGAAACAGGCTGGTGTACGTCAGAGTGGAGAGGCCAATTTTAGGTTGTTTACCCAGAGACAATTTAGGAAAGCCTGACGGCAGGAATGTCCTGCTCAGCATCACGCCATGGCCTGGGTGCGTCTTCTAGACTTGGTGTGTTCTCCGTGTGATCTGTGGAAGCTTGTGATCCACAGGGAGTCAACATCCCTGTGTTGTACCCTGTGCTGTGCTCCGAAACCTGCTGTGAAGTGGAGCGCTTGGGAAGAACCTAGCCTGGTTTTGGGATGGGCTCTGGGGAGACCTTAGAGCCCCTTCCAGTGCCTAAAAGGGCTCCAAGAGAGCTGGAGAGGGACTTTGGACAAGGCCTGCAGTGCCAGGACAATGGAATGGCTTCCCACTGCCAGAGGGCAGGGTTAGATTGGATACTGGGAAGTAATTCTTCCTTGTGAAGGTGGTGAGGCCCTGGCACAGGTTGCCCAGAGAAGCTGTGGCTGCCCCATCCCTGGAAGTATCCAAGGCCAGGCTGAACGGGGCTTGGAGCAACCTGGGATAGTGGAAGGTGTCCCTACCCATGGCAGGGGGTGGAACCAGATGCTCTTTGAGGGCCCTTCCCACTCAAACCACTCTGGGATTCTGGGACACCCAAAGCAACTTTAGGGGAGGCTTAGTTTTTAAAAACTTGTTTCTTTCTTTCTCTGTGTGAAAAGTAGGTAGAATTTACTGGGGAGAGAGTCGAGCTTCTTCTCGCCCTGCCCCTCTGCTCAGGGGCCCGCTGCCCTGGTTCTGAGCGGTGTCACACGTGGGTCGCACGTGTCCCTGTAGCCCCCAGGCCAGCCGTGCCCGGGCTCAGCCGGGCCATGCGCACAGTTACAGCCCGGGGCGATGCCGCCCTCCCTCCGCAGGCGCGGCCCGGGCCGGGGGCTGTCACTCGCGCTGCGTGTTTCTGTCGTCGCGCCGCCCCAGCCGGGTGTGCCCCGGCCGCGGTGTGCCCGGCCGCGGTGTGCCCCGGCCCGGCCCCGCCGCCTCCCCGGCCCGAGGTTGCCCCCTGGTAGCCCCGCGCGAGCACGCGCAGGGCTGGGGGGTCGCGCGCAGCGCTCCGGCGGCCCGAACCGGTCCGGTGCCAAGAGCGGGTTCGGCGCGGTCCGGACCTCGCCGTGACCCCGTTGGGTACAAATACCACCGACATTCCCTGCCTGAAAGTAATGAAATACGGGATGGGCGCCTCAGGGATGGGTCCGTTTCTCCAGGTAAGGCGAATTCCTCCTGGAAGGACAACGCGGGAGCAGCCCAAGCCATGCTGAACGGTTGCTGATTGAGGAGCCGGCGGCGGGCCCGGCCCGCAGGAGCCGCTGCTGGTAGGTGTGTGTGACTTCCCACAGATTCTACTGCTTTCTGTCCGAGTATACCAAGCCTTTGGTTGAGGGTCTGGTTCATTCCATACCTGTATTAATTATTGAATAACTATATTGAATGCACATATTGATAGGGCAGGGTTAGATGGGATACTGGGGAGAAATCCTTCCTGTGAGGGTGGTGAGGCCCTGGCACAGGTTCCCCAGAGGAGCTGTGGCTGCCCTGCCTGGAAGTGTCCAAGGCCAGGTTGGATGGGGCTCGGAGCAACCTGGTCTAGTGGAAGGTGTCCATGCCCGTGGCAGGGAGGTTGGAACCCTCTTGATCTTTAAGGTCCCTTCCAACCCAAAACAGTCTGGGATGTCTTGCTCTTATGAGTCAGTTTGAGTCTGCATTTACCTTTGGTAACTGTAAGTTTGCACTTAGTGCACAATTTTATTTCCTCAACCTGTATCTGGTTCAGCTCCAAGGCTTTAGAACTCGCCCCTCTTGCCATGTGCCACCCCAAGAGCATGTGGTTCCTTACTCTCTGTTGACAGAAAAGAGGGGCAGGGGCAAGGCTGGCCCTGCAGAGCTCTAAAAGAAGCTGGCCAGTTTTAGCCTAAAAGGACCCAGATCCACAGGAATTCCTTGGTAGTTTAATCCTGGTGCCTTAGGATGGGGCAGGCCCGTGGCAAATTGCATGAAACGCAGTGTTGCAGGTCTTTCAGTGACATGGGGAGGGCAGGAGCGTGTTGTATCACAATTCAAATGGGTGGCTGGTCCTTGGTGTGCCAGCAGGTAATGCCTTTATGGAGTCCTGGGTATCATCAGAGCCCAGGAAATAATGGCTGAGGCCAGAACTAGGCAATATAATTTCTTTAAATGTAAGAAAAAAGCAAAACGCAGAAAATGGTGATGGCATTTTAACTAACTTCAAGTGTGCTGCTGGTTCAGTCGCCCCTTTGATGTTGCAGCCGGGTGACCTGGCCTCCCCCGCCATTCATCACTGCCTGGAAATCAAACTCGCCCGTGCTCCTGCTTTACAGTCCTCCCTCTGTTCTGCTAATAAACACAATGTTAGTGAAAATAACCATCCGGGAAGCGTTCAAAGGGGATATCCATGGATGAATTTTAGTGAGAGTGCAGTTTCTTGCTGCCAAGCCCGAATCTTCAAACTGCTCCACAGAACAGAGCGTTCATCTAAACCTGTGGCATGGGAACACGAGGTTCCCAAATCCCTTTGCTCCAGGGGCAACTCTGTGATCAGAACCTCGGGGAAATGCCTTTAGTTATTTCATTTCACCTGCATTTTACAGTTCCAATGTTAGTTAAGGTGTCAGCTGTGTAAACACAAAAACCTACATTTTTAAAGAGTGGTATCTGAAGTGGAGAATTCCTTCCTGATGGTCCCTGGACGATGCTCAGGGAGCGGTCCCAGAGGCCAGCAGTGCTGGAGAGCTGCTCCTGGAAGGGGGCGAGCTGGGGCTCCAGTGGGCACAAGGAGTGTGTAACACACCTGGGCACAGAGCATGTGTTAATTCACATGGACAGTGCACCTGTAACACATGGGGCACAGTGTGTGTGTGTGTGTGTGTGTGTGTAACACACCTGGACACAGTGGTTGTGTCACACCAACGTGACCCTTGTCTCTGGCCTCACAGTGATGATTTAATGGCTTTGGGTCATCAATACCCTGGTGCCCAGGAAACAGGACTTCTAATGAACTTGTTGCCTTGTCCCTCCCCTGAGGGGGGGGGCACTGAGGCTGAATTAGAAGAAAATTAGATGAGGATTTTGTGTTGTTTTGGATTTTGGACTCTGGCACGAGTTTATTCTGGGTTTAGCAATTGCTTTTGCAGGGTGTTGTCTGGATCGTGTAGGAGCGGATGAAGTGGGCTGGGAGAGCCTTGTGGTTGGGTGAGCACAGCTCTGCTGTTGCTTTCAGAGCCTGGGTTTTCTCCTCTTAGATCTGGTGCTTTTCATCCTTGCTGCCTCTTTACCTTGTTCTAGTCAGCTCTGTTGTATCTGTTGTGCAGAGTAACAGACGTGTAAGTCTAATACAGTAAATCATTGTATGTATTATGGCAACACCAGGGAAATATCTCTTAGCAGCACCAGAAAAAAAACCCCACATTTAATTTTCTGATTTCTTGCTGAATATGGAATGGAAAATATGTTGATTTAACTCTAAAAAAATGTACAGTTAATTTAAGGGAAAAAAAAAAAAAGAAAGGAACCCTTTACCATATCTAATTTCATTAGTAAACTGTAAATGGAAATGATGAAGAGGTACGATTTCAAAGGGCTGGGAACCCACACATTTTATGTAGCATTAATCATGTGCTCTTAATTTTTCCGCAGCAGAGCTCTGTGTTCCCAGCCGGCAGTTCACGGGGCAGTGGGCGAGGGTGGGCAGTGGAGCCCTGCAGGGACCCCCCCACGGCTGGGACCCCCCGGGGGGGGTTGTGGCCACGTGTCCGAGGTGTTGGGGCTGTGCTGGGGCTGATCCAAACACGGGCGTTGCTGCGGCTCGTGTGTTCCACGTTCCTCTGTCAGAGGCTCTTTCTCTTCCAGGCTGTAAAGAGGGTTAAGAAAGGAATTGTCTCTATTATGGTAATTAAACTCCCAGGAAACAGCCTCATTAGACTAATAAAGAGTAAATAAAACAGGCAGGACACACTTCGGTTTCCAGTAGCGAGGGCAGCACTCACCTCTCCTCCTTCGCCCACCCACCTGCCCCCCACTCCTGGGCCCCAGCACCACCTGGATTCACCCCCTCACAACTTTCCCAGCATTTTTCCTCTTGGGCCAAAGTTTTCCTTGCTCGGACTCAGGAGAGGGAATAGATATTTCTAATGCTTGGGGAAGTTTTTGGTTTCATTTTGCTTATCTTCATAAAACCCTCCTGGTTTTGCCTGGCGGGGGGCAGCCCTGGCTTGGAGCGGATGCCATGGAAGGCTGGAGCGTGCCGGATGCATGTGACAAAACGTGGAGGTTGGGTTTGGTTTCTTGCAGCAGGAATTTGGGGCACACTGGTGGGTGACATTGCTCCTCCAGTGCTGATCCCCAAGCCAGGCACTGCACTGAAAGCACACAAGCAGCTCTCCTGCTTTTTCAGCAGCAGATTATGGAGGGAGAATGAAATTAGCAGTAAAAGTATTAAAATATTGATAGCAATCATTCCATGTCCTGGCTTTACTAATTAATTATTAATTTTACCTTGAAGGTTAGCGTAAGAGATGGACTTTACTTTATCAGGCCTCCACTTAGCATGATGTTTGACTATATATTTTTAAACATTATCAGGGCTCTAGCAAATAGCTCTCATTTTTTCTGGTGAGGGGATTTGCTTTGTGTGGCTTCATGAGGTAGGAGAAAAGAGGGTCACCGAGATGATTAGAGGAATGGAGCATCTCTCCTTTCCTATGAGGAAAGGCTGAGAGAATTGGGATTGTTCATCCTGGAGAAGAGAAGCTTTGGGGAGACCTAATTGTGGCCTTCCAGTACCTGAAGGGTACTTCCAGTTCCTGACAGGAAAGATGGAGAGAGACTATTTACAAGGGCCTGGAGTGCCAGGACAAGGGGCAGTGGCTTCCCACTGCCAGAGGGCAGGGTTAGATGGGATATTGGGGAGAAATTCTTCCTGTGAGGGTGGTGAGGCCCTGGCACAGGTTGGCCAGAGAAACTGTGGCTGCCCCATCCCTGGAAGTGTTCCAGGCCAGGTTGGATGGGGCTTGGAGCAACCTGGGATAGTGGAAGGTGTCCCTGCCCATGACAGGGGGTGGAATGAGATGAACCTTAAGGTTCCTCCAACCCAAACCATTCCGCAATTCTATGAAAATAATTTTTAAACTGTACAAACTTTGAATTTGCTGTGAAGAATGTTTTCTTTCTCAAAAGCAAATTTAGCATTGATAAAAGATTCAAATATGGAAGCGTTTATGTGCGGCTCTGCTAGGGAGAAACCATACTGATTTCAGTGAGCTCCACACGCGGGGAGGAGCAGGGCTGTGTGTGCAGAGCCAGAGCTTTACTTTTGTAAACTTCCCATTTCCTCCCTTGCATCAGCAAGGTTTAAAAGATCTTTCACTGTCTTGAGGGTAAATACCTTTCATTTCTGAAATGGTAAAACCCAATTCTTGCTTGTTTCTCTTAAAGTGGACCCGGCTTTAAATGTGGATGAATGGAAAAATCTTACCCAGCCGCCCTGGGGAGGGCGGCTGCAAACCTCCAGCTTTGGAAACAAGCATTTTCATTCTGTTGCTTTTAAAAGGGAATAGCAGAAAAGGAAAATTTTGCTGTAGCATCGTGAAAACCAGAATTTATCCAGTCTGGGCCCTTTTAAGATAAAGGAAATAAGGAAATTATAGCTTTCTTGTGCATGCTGCTTTCCACTTGGAGCATCTGCAGGTCCCAGCGGAGGTGCCGGAAGTTTTGACGTGCTTTGCAGGAAAGGGACTGTGTGTCTCGGTGTCTGTGCTGCGTGGAGACTGTACCCGGGAGCACAGGATGGGAGTGCTCACCTGACAAACTCACACGGAGCTGTCGGAGCCTCACTTGCTCAAACGAGTTAGAAATCCCCACTTAGTTTAGATTTTTTGAGGGGGGTTATATTTGTTCACCAAAATGGCAAGTTCAGCTTACACAGCCCTGTTAAGTAGCAGGAATCCTGTGCTGCTTTGCTGCTCATCACTGCGAGTGATATTGATACACTTAAAAAGGGTATTTGTAGCTTTTATCTCCAGCGCTTTTTAAAGATCTTTTCAAGGTCTTCCCAGCCCCTCTGCTGGTATCTTGTCTCAGCACAAGCCACACATCAAGTACCAGCGTTGCAAGTCCTTTGGGGCCGTTCAGCATAAAACTGTAGGTGCAGCCTCTGCCTGCACATGGCTGAGACCAGGGGGCTGTACTGGAGCCCCCCCACCCCATCACCCTGCTCTCGCTCCCTTTCCAGGAGTGCAGCCACAGAGGAACCTGGCTGTGACATCAGCTTTGTCGATCTGCAAGGAGGAAAAGCTCCTTCTGTGCACTCAGGTCTCGGTTGAGCCAAGCAGATGCCCATTGACTCAGGCTGGGGTCAAGGAATTGGCACTGGTGTAACAGAAATGTGATTTTAAGAAACTTGCTCCCAATTACCTCCCTCCTCCCCCTTTCAGGGTATCACTTGCAGCAGAAAAATGCCATGTAGCATCCATCTGTGTCCGAGTAATTGTGGGGTGTGTGTCAGCCCAGGGTGATCATGTGTGTGCGTGTGACATGAAAGCACTCGGCTTACGGTGTCCAAAAGAAACAGCTAGAGAGAATTTCCTGCCATGTGAAGTCACTATCTTTGTATTGTTTCTAAATTATGGGAACAAATGCAGGATTTAAACCAAATTTCGGATGGAATACAGTTAGCACCAGTTCTGCAGAGACTGGCTGGAGCCGATACACCAGGTCCTGTGGGTGCAGGCCTTGGGCAGGCTCTCCTCTGCTTCAGGGACAGGCTGCAAAGCACTTTCTTCAAGTTGTTCCTGAAGAACGCACGGTTTGTGGTTTCTGTTAGAGGCTCTGAGGTATAGAGATGGACTTCCAGAGGTCCTGGAGCTGGGAAAAGCCCCCAAAGGCTAGAGTGAAGCAGGCACACATTGCCTTCTGCTCAGATGTGAGTGGTCTGGGACAGCTACAGGCACAGGCAATTTTTCAGGGGTTTGATGCTGACCCCCTTGTCCCTCTCCCTGCTGTGGGTCCCCGGGGTGCCTGAGCATCTTGTGCCCAGAGCTAGGCCTGAGAGCCTCCTGCCCTCCAGAGCAGTAGATCCACTAAGATACATCTTCCACAAAGACAATTTGGGCCACACCTGTCATAGGGTGTGACAAATGGATTTGATCTCCTCCTTATGGCCTTTGCTGTGAAAACATTTCAGACTGTTGTGCTGGAGGTTGAACAGCAGAGAGATGCAGAGCTGGAATGGGAAGTGACACCATCTGAGCAGCCTCTGCTGTGCTTGGCAGCGTGCTTCCTCCCCTCCCAGCCATCCTCATCCTCACACCTCCCCCAGGTGAGGATTTTTGGTGGCTTCTTCCCGGGAAGTGGCTGCTCCTCTCAACTTCTGGAGTGGCTCCATGTCCTTCTTTGAGCCTGGGACCAAACACCCATTTCATGGTTAATACCCAACTGACAAAGGGCTTTGGCTCCAGAGAAGCTGTGGCTGCCCCATCCTTGGAAATGTTCAAGGTCAGGTTGGATGGGGCTCTGAGCAACCTGGTCTAGTGAAAGGTGTCCCTGCCCATGGCAGGGGGTGGAATGGGATCAGCTTTAAGGTCCCTTCCAACCCAAACCATTCCATGATACTAAGATAAGGTGTTCCTAAGCAGGAAAGAGAACAGCAACAGGATACTAATGAGAAGCACTTTGGGAAGGGGGGAGCAAGTTATGGTCTAGGAACCTGCTTCTTGGCATCTTCATGGAAATATCTCTTAGAGGTCAGGAAGGAAGGTCATGCAAAATAGAGTGACTAGTGGGTTTGGCTTGTGTGACTGATGTGTTAAAGATGATCTGTTCCTTCATTAGCAGCACTTAGTGGTAGAGGACACCAGAGGACACTCAGGACGAGGACAGGATTTTTAACAAGTAATTTAGAGCCTGTCTGCACTGCGGGATTAGCTGGAGGTATAACCTGAGAGCTGCCAGTAACCCGATGCTTGTGGGTATCTGTGACTGGAGCCAAGGGGTGGCGGGAGCTGCTGCTGGTGCTCGTCCCTCTGTGGGGCTGGGCTGGCTGCTCTGGACTCGTCGGGCAGCTCCAGAGCTGGGCTCCAGGCTCACTGCTCGTGCTTGGAGCTACTCAGGAGGAGTTAATGTACTTGTGGATGGCTGCAGCTGACAGGGCAGTGAGGACAACCTCACAGACACCCCATGGAACATGAAAATCCACACAGAAAGTTGGGAGACAGCACATAGCAGCTCTCAGTTAAATCCTTTTCTTTCCTTTTTTTTTTTTTTTTTTGTGAAAAAAATTCTTTCCACAGTAGCAGACTTGCAGCTGTTAACTAATCCCATAACAAGTGGCATTTAGCCACACATTTTCCAAATTAAATAAGCTTGCATGTTGGACTAGTTTCATACCCTGTAATACAAATACTTTCCCTGCTGGGGAAAAAAAAAAATTAGAAGAAAAATCCTCTCAGGCGTAAGAAGAGCGGAGAAGGGGAAGGTGGGTGTGCGGGGCCGTGTCGCTGCTGCTGTCCCTGTCAGCACGTGGCTCCGCGCGAGCACCGCAGCCGCTGGAGGATCTGATGGGTTATCAAGGACTGCTCATGCTTAAATTATTAGTTAAGGCTGTGACATTAAAGAATTGTTATTTGGTCATGGTCTCATGGCTGTGTTTTGCCAGGAGGTGTTTGGAAATTCTCGTCTCTGCTGTCACGTAATCTGTACTTGCCCTTTTGGGGCTTTTTTTTCCCTGGTCATTTGAATAATGTTTTCAGTTCCTGACTGACTCCGGGCTCAGCAGCTTTGGGCCACAAGCAATTAACGGCACATGTTGGTAGAACTTGGGCTAGATCTCTTTTGAGGGTATTTGAGAGCACCTCCTCTACCCCCACCCACCTCCTGCACATTTTTAAGAATCCCATTAAAAATTTTTCAGGATCCCCATCCAAGCCAAATGCATTGTTTCCATGGAAACAATTAATGGGGAGAGCAATTTATAAGACTGATGTAAAAAAATGAGCACTTCATCAGCCCCCCTGCTGCTCTGATATAAAATCTTGAGGCAGAGGCCGGGTAAGGTTTGCATAAGTGATATCCTTAAAAAAGGGGGAGACAGGGAAAGGAGCCTGGGAGTCTGCCCATGGCACGGTGAGCGATGCCTATTGTGCTGCTCAGGCTGTATTATCTCTTGGAAAGGACAAGGAAATTCGCATTTCATGACGTCTTTTGAAATGCTTTCCCTTTAGAGAAGGGTGCTTTTCCTAATCCCACCCTCTTCCACAAGACACACAGCTGCGTTTGGGGATAGAAATCCTGGCTGGGGATGGGACTCATGGCTGGGGATGGGACTCATGGCTGGGGTTGGGAATCATGGCTGGGCAGGGCCAATGAGTCCCAGTGTGGGACCTGGCCTTTGGTTAAAAGGCTTCCAGGAGACCTCAGATTTCCCTGGTTTAAAGCTTTCTCTGGTTAGAGACCTGCCTTAAAAGTGTTCTCTTTGTTGAGTTTTTAAATTATTATTATTATTGTTATTACCTTTTTTTTATTTATTTAAATCTGCTACTTGAGCTTTCCCCTGGCCAGTGTTTTGCATTGATTTTATCAAGGTATGTATAAAACCTAATCAGAATCTGCTGTTTAAAAATCACAGTGCTCAGGGCACACGCAGTGAGGACCATTGTTCCGGACAGGTGTCTGACCAGGACTTGATTTGGAATTTCCTGAAGAGCTTATTTTGGGGAAAAACTAATAAAAATTTCATCCTGCCACAGCTCTGCTGCAGGAGAAGCAGGAATCCTGCATGTCTGCACTCTGAAATACGTGGCAGGGATTTTAGAGCCTGACAGAAAATGTTACCTGGTAAACGAAAATTCTTCTTGGATCTGGTTCCGTATGGAATGGGCCAGAGTGGGGCTGGGAGGGATGGAGTGGCTTGGGAGAATTCAGCTCAGGGCTCTGGCAGCGCTGATGGGCTGTGTAAGAATTAAATGACTGAAAACCATAATCAAGCAGGAGTTCTTTGCTCCTTTTTTTGCTGCTTTCCAAGGGTTTTTCCTGGCTGGGGGTGTTTTCCTGCAGAGGGCACTCGCCATCCACGAACAGCACCCGCAGTGAGGCTGTGTCCATAGCATCCCCTGCCAAACCCGGAGAGATGGAGAGAAAAAAATGTAAATTATGAAAGCAAATGATTCCCTGGTAGTGCACGAGGCCAGCGGGAAGAGCCCGAGATTTAAGGAGGAAAAAATCCAATGTGGGGAGCGAGCGGCTGGAGGGACGCGGCGGGTCGGGAGCTGCAGTAACAGGAATCATAAAAAAGAGTGGAAAAAGGAAAGGCTGCATGGCTGGGTTAAAATCTAATAGCAGTGGGGCTGAGAGAGACAAAATCCTTAATTAAAGCACCGTCTCAGAAAGGGAAAGGCTGGCAGAGTGGGGCAAATGCAGGGAACTATTGCTGGTCTGCAGCCCCAAGCGTGGGCTCTCACAGTGTTGGGAAGCAGCATTTATTCCATGTGCTCCTTCCATGCTTATATATGGGAAAGGGACAGACTTACAAAGAGCTCAGCAAAGGAAATAAAATGAAAAGCATCTCTGAGAAATAAATACTCAGCAGCCAAACGATAAAACAGTTTAGGAATTAAGTATTCTGGAGTTTGTGGAAAAAAAATCTCATATTACCAAGAAGCTGCCCTTGAAAACAGATTATAGAAATTGTTTAGGGTTATTTTAAACCTGGGAAGAAATGGTCAGGCACTGTCTATGCACGTCACTCATCCGAGGTGGAAAAACCCTGACGGATGCGTTCCAGTTAATAGCACTTGCATTTTATTATTTGCTTTTATTACACCAAAGGAGCACGTAAACAAAAATATCCTCAGAGCCAGCTCTGAAAATGTAGGTCTGGGGATCGCAGAAGTCCGTGATCCACAGAATTTTTACATTGTTGATGAGAATTGTGATTTTATTTTTAAAGTTTCTTTTGGCTTAGACCTGTTTTAGTCTTTTTAATTTGTGGTTTGGTTTTTTTCTTTGCAAATGTTTTCTACTTTTCTTTTAAAATTTCAGAGTTTTGAAATGGAATGGGAGTTCTTTTATTTTACCCAGTAGGATTTTTTACAAAATATGTTTTTACAAACAGAAATTACAGTTACAGAGTGTGATTTTTACAAAGTATGATTTTCATTTGCTCTAAGTCCCTGATTAAAATATTACTGATTTGAGTAAATTCCCTCCTATCAGCACATTCGTGCTCAACGTTTTGGGGAGGAGGGATAGGAGAATTATTGTTAATAACAAATTTTTTGGGGGGGACATTTCAGTCCATTTTTAAACGTGTGTTTGGGCTCTGCGGGGCTGAGTCAGGTGAAAAAGAAGCAACCCCAAAATGGCAGAGCAGTTCCTTAATGAGGGGCTCCTGGAGGAGGGTTGTCAGGTTTCTGTAGGAGCCTTGGGCAGGCGGAAAACCGATCCCATCTCCCCGCTGGAATAACCCGGCTGGTTTGGCAAACACAAATTATGAACACTCCAAATCCCGAACAGAAATCAGGGTTCAGGGCTGTGCAGCTCCTGTCTGTTGAAAAGGCTCACAATTTTATTCTAGCAGGTTTTAGCTGTGGATTTGAGGAGATGACCCTGTTTGGAATTAGGACGATGTTACTGGGGCTCCTGCCTTTAAATTAACGCGACTGTTCCAGGTATGAGCGTCCTGTTCACAGGTTTGTGACTCAGCCTTAAAAACTGGTTCAACTTAAAAGCAGGCACAGAATATTTCAGTCTTGTAGCTTTTTCTTAACAAAATGAAATTGTTTTAACTAATTTTGATTTTAGTTGTAATTTGGCAATAAAGTCTGAGCCTGCTGGATTGATCTCTACTTGTATTTTAATATTTAAAATGGTTGTGAATGAAAAGGAGTGTGGCTGCTTGTTGTAATTTCATCGTATTTCTTCATTCCATAGTGAAAAAATAAAGGTGAACAAGGAAGTAAAAAGGACTTCCTTTTTATTCCCAAATATACTAATTACTAAGGAGCAATTTTTGTGTGAAAAACATGAATGTTCATCATTTTTGTGTGGATGTGGGATTTCCTGAATGACAGGAGAAACAGCACCGTATGCCTGTTTTTGATAGATCTGCTACAGAATCTCTTCTTTTATAAATTGATTCCCCATATCCAAATTATGTCTTTATTTTTATGTTTTGCCAAATATATTTGTTTTTATCCTAATGTGTGTTTCGTACTTGTATATTTATAGGTAAGTGCACAAATAGCTGTAACAATTGACTCCTAAATAATCTCACAAAGGAAAATATATGTGAATTCGAGTTGCTGGTTTCTCAGGGTTGCAGAATAAACCCAGAATTTAATTCTGCAACCCCTGCTTCCCGAACGGATCCGTGTGAGCAGTGGGGCCGGGACAGTGGCCCCGGACGGTGGCCCCCGGGTGTCCTGCGGTGGCCGCTGTCACTGCCTGGCCCGGGAAACGCCTCTTGGCTTTGACCCGACCCTTCCTATTATCTCCCTTCCATTTCACATTCCCTCTTGCTATAGATATTCCCATTCATAAAATCTTTTCCTGATTGCGACGGCCAGGGCTGGGGTGTATCGGGAATAAATAAGATCCCGAGCAGCAGCTATTCGTCAAACCCCTCATTTCCTGGAGTCCTGCCCTGATCCCTGTTGCACGCATCGCATTAGAGGGCAAAATCTCCTCTTATTTATTTTATACTTTCTCCTGTCGTTTATTAACCATCAGGATGCTGTCGATGTGCTCGGCCCCCGGACTCTCGTGCCTGGCAGGGCTTCCCGCTGCGGGGACCGCGCTCCGGGGCTGGATCCTGTGGGTTGTGTTCTGTGGTGGTATCAGAAATCTGGTCAAACTCACCGTGGCTTTTCCTGTCTCCTACCAGGAGCTGCCCTCACTCATGGCTCAGCTGCAGGGACACGGGGAGCTGCCTGGGAATCCCTGGGTCCACTTGGTGGGATGGGAACCACCAGCATAGTCCGTGCTGGAAAATGGCCCTTCGGCTCCTGGCTTGGCCAGTGTGGTCACGCACGGTTCTCCTCTGCCTGTAGGGAGTGATACAAAATATTGGGACTAATTTAAAATGGTGGGATCCAAACTAATAATTCCTTTCCTTCTTCTCCATCCCATTTCAACAGTGCTTGTGTGGATTATTTTTGTTTGGTTGGGTTATTTTAAATTAAGAAGAAAAACCTTATGCAGTTAATTTTATTTATTTTTTTTTTTATTTTTTATTTCTGGTTCACATTTCAGATCTTTTGGAATATTATTTGCTAATATTTTCTCCTGTTCCCTCTGGCTTTCTCCCTCCTTTAGCTCCCATTTCCCTCTTGTCCTGCTCAGTGGTTGGGTTGCATTTTCTCCCTGAGCTGACGCCGTTGCTCCCCGTGCATCAAGGAGGAAGGGATTAGATGTACTTCTCTCAGACCTGAGGCATTACTATTTCTCCCCCATACTCAGCATCCAATTGTCTGGCTCTATCTGGGTCCTAAATCCATCCTGAATTGGTTTCCTAGCTGGCAGATTTGTGTGTTCCATCTTGTTTTGGGACCTGGCTTTCATCTGAATATCTCAAATCATTTTCTGTTTTTCCAAGGAGAAGTTTTATTACATGCAGACAATCTGTATATGACTAGCGAAAATGAGAAGATAAAGGGTTGATTGAAAACATGTCAAATGCTGGTTTTTGCCAACAACCCCAGGTTTGATTGTGGAGGGAGCAGTGACAAACCCTCGTGTTGGGAATGGATGGGCTGGCGTTGGCCTCCGGGAGAGAAATGGTTAAATTATGCACTCGCTGGAGTATGAAGGCAGTTCTTCTTTGCTGACAGATAGTTTGACCAGTGTCAGGTTATCCCGATGCGTTCAGCATACCTTCATTGCATCATAAATAAAACAGACAAATTACTTTTTTTTTTTTTTCTCCTAGGGTGGAATAAGCAGGAGGAAGGGGAGGGATAGGGATCGGGGCAGATGGGGGTTTGGGGGGGTGAAGAATTAGAAGGAAAAGAAAAAAGAGAGAGATCTTTGCAGACACTCTATGAATCTCTGCTTGGCAGCTGAGAACAATGAGAAAAGCAAGCAATTACCTCGAATCCTTCCCCTTATCCAGACATAGAAAATATATTCTTGCCTGAGCCTTTTTTCTGCTCTCTCCCTCCCTCCCTCTCTTGCCCTCCCTCTCTCCTTCTCTCCCCCTCTCCTTCTCTCTTTCCCCCTTGTATATCTAATTTAATTCTTCAAGGCAAGGCAGATGTAACAAAGAAAGGAGGGTCTGTGTGGACGGGCCACTTCCCACTGCAGGATGAAGCCTTCCTCCATGGCAAGCATCCTTTTTCATTCCCTCCTCTGGCAGACTCTGCACCCTCTGCAGCAGCATCCCTGAAAAGGGAGCAGAAAGGTGTTTTATAGCTCCAGCTCCTTTACCAATTCCTCCCAGATCCAGTGGTGTGAGTACTCAGTCCCACTGGTGAGTGCAGGAAGCCAAGGTGTTCTTTATCTCCAGAAATCCATCTCAGAGGGGCAAACAGAGCCCTTTCCCCACATTTCCCTCAGGTCCTGTTTTCAGTGCCTCCTGTACTCTCCTGGAATTCCTATGGGATTCAAGTTCTCATTCTTTAATATCTTTTAGCCCCTTTTTTTCCAAAGCAACATTAGCAAATATTTCCTGGGGTTGCCAGGTTTGTAACAGGGATGTCCCTGGAGGTTCTCCTCTGCTGTCCCTGCCTTGGCCCCAGAGTCACCCATGGGAAGAGGGGCACCAACGTGCTGGGTTACCTGGATATGATAGTGATGAACATGTAGGACCCTCACGGGGCTGTGGGCGTTCCAGTTGTGAGAGTGGTCATCTGCATAAAGATATTTTGGGCTTTTAATTGCTGATAAGCCCTTAGGTAGCAGATTTATTTTTATTTCTGAGGGAATAAATCCTGCAGGTGTGGTAATGCTGATGGGATCGCTGCTCCTCTCGATAAACAACGCGCCATGAACAAACACCTGATGGTGCAGGGCCACCCTAGGTTTGAAATGCCCTGGAATTGTTTGGGAACAGTGTCCAGAAACCTCCCCATGGCTGCACAGGGGGTGTCTCACTCATCACAGTCCCCTGGTGGGCCACCTCCCCCTTCCCACCTGGCATTTGGCTTTCAGGGGACATCTATGATTTTGTTTGTCCTGTACTGTCTTTCAGACCTTTCCCTTGCACTGCCTGGAGTCACCCCAACACCTGCAGATCAGGATTTAAAAGGCGACAAACTGTCTGTTGCCACCGCCTTTGCTTTTAGAAGCAAACTGAAACCACTATTAGACTTTTAATAATTTAAGCTAAAAACGCCGTTCCTTACGGATGTCTCTGGCTGTATTTTTACAGTCGGGGGATAGAAAGGAACATTACAGGAAATTTAAAGGAGGCTTTGGGTATTAAATCTTCACCTCTTCCAGAAGATAACGCAATTCCGTAAATCTGCGCGAGACCTTTGTTTAACCCACCCCCCGCCAGCGCGGGCAGGTTTTATAGGCGCCTGTCTCGCTGCCGCTCACAGCCTGTGTTTTACATAATACCCTTCAGCATCACTGATATTAACCTTGATGGCATTATTATTGCTATTTACAGTTCATATGCTGGCAATGGTAAACCTGAATGGGATTAATAAAATAATAAAATAAATAAGTGATGGAAATATTAATGCTATTAACAATCAGTAACAATAGTTGACAGCGTAAGAAAAGGAATAACCTGCCATTAACCAAGCAGGGTAGGATCTCTCTCACATCTGCGTAAAGGTGTCTGACACTTCATTTTGATAAACCCAAGATTAATTTTCTGTCAAGAAACAACTTTTCCAGGGTCTTAATGCTTGTGTGTTTCAAAACTGAGCTCCTGGCACATTTCCCACGTCACCTTTCCAATGAGTGAGAGCCCAAGGGCAGGAGCTCAGCGGGGACAGGCCCCGTGGGCTCCATCCCACACCGCTGAAGTTCGCCTGGGTTTGGTCCCACAGGGGTCCTGGGCTTCATGAAGCTTCTGCAACACATCCTCTGTGCCCGAGTTTGCTTTTCCAGCAAAAACATGATCCCTTGCTGCTGGGTGTGTGAGTTTACAGCTGGAGGAGCTGCTGGTGACACACAACCGGTTCTTTCTGATGTGCCATTTCCATTTGAAAAACAAGATGCATCCAGCTGGAGGGGTCACTGGGCTTCGGGGCAGAAGTGGGAGCTGTTGGATGTCATTTTTGTTTGCTGTGGTGTTGCACAGGGTCCTCTCCTCTCTGTCCCTGCCACACCGGCTTGGGAACAGGAGTGACTTTATCAGGCCTGTGAGAGACATGATGGCCCCTGGGCTCACTGTGATTTTACCAAAGCCCTGGAGAACAGAAATACCAGTCTGGCTTCCTTCTCATTCCTCATGGGAAGTTTTTCCTAAGCCCTCGTGCATCACTGCTCGGGGGGCAGATGCCGAGGCTTATTTAAGTACTCTGGAAAATTCCCCGCTGATAAGGTGAGCAAAGGTTGGGGAGAAAAAAGCATTGCTAATTTTTTTCCCCTTCCAAATGTGTCTTGCCAATCCTTCCCAGCTGGCTAAAAGCTTGGGTTTCTCGCACTAGGGGAGAAAGTGAGCCCATAAATAAAGCAGGGCAGGACACCTGGAAGGAATAAAGTGCCCTTCTCAGCCTCACAGGGGAGGACGACTTGGTGTCTGCCGCCAGTGCACAGAGGAGGTGCAGAAAAGGAGCTGGGCTCGGGGCTGGGCAGTGAGGAGACACCCTCGTGTCCTGCCATAACAATCTGGGAGCTAAAACATGGCTTTTAGAGTTACTGGTAGTGGTCTTTTGCTGAAGTTCAGCATGAGGAGCACCTGCCACTGTTGCAGTAACGCCGTCTTTAGTCAGAAGAGAGGCTGAAACCGATTTCTCAGTATAACCCTAAATTTCAACCCCCTTAATCGCTTTAGCTCTGAGAGCTGCTCGGGGCAGGGGGTTCCCAGGAACCCTGCAGGTAAATGGGGCTGTATGGTGGTGAGATAGTCTAGTTGGAGAGTCTGGCTCTCTTCTGTCACATTTTGGATTGTCTTGTGTCCAAACTTCAGTGCGTGTGGTTTTGACTATGAGAAGTAAAACAATTTCTTTCACCAACTCATTTTTCTTTTTGCTCTCTAGTGGGGAGAAAAATGCTCAACCACCGGAGATAACCCTTAGACAACTTCCCTAAGTAGAAATTGTCTTCTCCTCGATTCTCAAACCCGTTTTAGGAGTGTCTGATAAGGAATATCCAGGGACATGACAAGGCAATGGGAGATATTTTTTGTGCTCATCCTTAGTGAAGTCACTGCAGGCAGGAAAGCAAATTCAGCAAACATGGAACCCAACAAATGATTGTATTTTGCAATAACAGGCCTATCCAGAGCTGGTGTATTGCCATCCCAATTTAACACTGAAATGTGGGAGCGTTTCTGGAGACAGGCAGCTCCTTTGGCCCTGGAATTACAGACTTGTCTTGAGATATTAAGAAAATTACTCTTTTTAAGTTGATATTGGCCTTAATCATCCATTAGCCATTGCTTTTCTCTCGTCAGCACTTGAACCAATATTCTAGTTTATTCGAGGAAGAATCCTATTTTCTGTTCCTTCTTGGTGAAGGGGAAATGGCTGCAGTGTGCTGTAAGATGGAGCCTCACTTCTGGAGAGACAGAAATGGAATTAGCAAACATAAATTGTATTCAAAATAGCAGTTTCTGCTTTGTCTCATTGAACTGTGCCTTCCTCCCAGTCCTCCTCTCCCTCCCTCTGTCCCAGCCCCTTTCCACAGTGGAGCAAATAGTCAGGGGAGATTTTTTTATCCAGTGGTTTAACTTGCATATTCCTGCAGCGAGGCTGCGAGTTAAGGTTACAGCACGTTGGGTTTGCTCACGCTTTTCCTTGGAAAGCTTGTAAAATAGCCTGGAAGAACTGACAGCAGGATAAGGCCTGGCATAAACTTGGGAATAATCTTTTTGAATGCTATAAAAAAATACCAAAATACAATTTACTGTCCTGTTTTTAAGTTCACATCCTTCGGGCTGCGCACGTTTCTAAGCACCTTCGGTTCTCATTTATTTTAGTGCTCCCCATCTCCTAAGAGAAATTCAACATCTGAAAGGTTTGGATCCAAAAGGGGTTTGTAAGAATAACGCCAGACCCAGGGGGAGGGGGTCAGGGGATCAAAGACAGGAGGGGGGTTAATGTTGCTGCCTGATCCTAAATCTGTTTTTCCACCTGAAACCAATAACACCGCGGTGATGGGGATTCTGTAGGTACTAATTATTCCTCTCCTTATTCCTAATTTTACTCCAGGCTGGACTGGCATTAGGTATAATTGTTTTTATTAAGAGAATAATACTGGAAACAACCAGTTATAAACTCACTAAAGCTGTAGAAACATTTACTCTCAAAGTTTCATGAAGCTTTTTATGATTTCTGTTCATATTGTGGTTAACGTTTCCAATTAAGCTATCACATGTGCTGCATATATTATGTAATTATACTGGAGGAGCAACTCAGAAATTAACAAGACAAGGACACAACAAAAAGTTAATTAAAAATGTGAAAGCCTTAAGAGGCAGAGAGAACAACAAATTTCAGGAAATTAATAGTCCAGATTAAAAATTATTCAGTGCCTTCACTCTAATGGAAGCCTGTTTTAGTATTCAGCATTCCATGTCAATATTGGAAGTTTAAATCCTGAAATGTGAATTTCCATGCTTTTGTGACATTGGCTCACAATCTTAACGTCCTTTTAATGTACTTTTTGTTGTGTAAATCTGTGTAAGTACCATCAGTCATCAAACCTGACATGTGCCGGCGTGCGGCAGCCCCAGCCCGCATCTATTAGGGCTTTTTGTGTTTGTGCAGTGGAACCTCCTTACACAAATTCCACTGAAGGCACAAACCTGCTGAAGGAATACATTTGCTTTCCCCTGAAACAATAGACCTGCAGCAAAGGAACATCCAGGGAAAGAATAAGTCATTGCAAAAGATAAATCTCTTCTCTGCAACAATGCAAAATGTGCCAAGGGTCTGACTTGCCGAGGAGATGGAGCTGTTGACTTAGTAGGGCAGTGGGCAAACCCCATTAAAATACAGACCATAATTTAAATAATTTAAAAATTATCCAACAAGAATCCAGCAGACACCTTGTGCTTTTCCTGTGCTGCTGTGGTTTGAGGTGCTGTAAGAAAATGTAAGGGAAGCGTGAATGAGAACATTCCCTCCCCGAACTTGAGTGCGTGGCTGAAGCTGAACTTAAACACTCCTTGACAACAAGGCAGCAGCCACACGGTGTTTTATTTAAATGTATTCAAATTTAAAACATGTTTTGCCTATGTCCACAAATAAACAGCAGTGGGACAAGACTAGAGCAGGGGCTTGAGGAGAGTGGGGCCAGCTGTGGGCAGATGTTTTCCCCGACTGCGGAGGCTTTGCTGAGTCGGTGGTGCTCTGAGTGCTTTTAGCTCAAGGTGTGGCCACAGCTGGGGCTGCCCCTCAGGGGAGCCTTTCAGGTGAACCTTTCAAGAGCCACCAGCAGGGTAGAGATGTCTTCCAACCCCTCAGCTGAGAGGATGGGGCTGAAAGACCATGCCCAAACCCCGGCATCATTAAAGGAATGCATATTCCTCTCTGGAATTAAAGTGTATTATTTACCTACCTGAAAAACTCGAGCTCCAAGTGTACTTCTATGGGTGTCTGCTCTGTACTTGGCACCCCAAGCCAGAGTTTTGGCCGAATTCTGTCTGTAAGTAGATTCATTGCTGTCATTTGGATTTGTAGTGGCAGCATTTGCCCATTATTGTGTTATTTTAATTCCCTCAAGAATCTAATGAAAATTAAGTGAAAAAATAAGGCTTTCTGTGTTCTATTTTCAGAATGATGGATTGATAGAAGGACAGGCGACTCCGACTTGTAGGCTGAAGATTTTATGCATATATACATAACAGATATGGAGACAGAATTTTTCCCTTATGGCAATGGAATGGTTTTGATAGTCTCCATTAAAATAGATTTGAAAATACCATTTGTTTTATGTTTAAACCTTAAATTAAATTTTTCAATAATAAAGTATGCTTATTATAACCCAATTCTATCAATCACCGAAATGAACAGCACATTGGTGGGTTCAAGCAAGTAAATAAATGTGTTACTTTATTGCATGTCAGGAAGGTTTATTGGGTAGAATTCTTCCCTCTGCACTGGTGGGTTAGAGGTTTAAGTGTCCTATCAAGGACCTGCAGTGATGCAGTGCTGACCCTGCCCCTCAGGGCCTTGGACAGAGGGTGGCAGCTCAGACAAGGCATCAAAGCACGTTGCTGTCTGTCCAAGCTGCTCCCTTGGTCCCTCTGAGAAGGTACCTTTGGAGGTGTGGTGGTGGGATACACATGGTGTGCTGTGTTCTGCAGGGATGTTGTTTGAGTTGTTGCTGGGGATCTTCCAGCTGCTGCATTTGAGTGGGGTCACTGTGATCGTTAAACTGATTATTTTAATACGTGCTTGGAGAGATCTTGAGTGAGAAATAGCTGTAGATAAAATTTGATTCTCTACTGGAAGCAGGCATGCAGGGAGAGCATCTCGGTCCTCAGTCAGTGCTCAGGGCTTTGCAAAATTTTTCCTTTCCCCAGTGCAATTGTTACCTACACAGGGTGTGTCAGTGCCATAGGACAGGGATCCTTTGACTGAACAGTCACAGCTGGATGATCCTTGGACATTTTTGAGTTCATGTCAAAGGTCGCAGAGCTGTTTGAGTTGGTCTGTAACCCTCCGTGTCCCGGAGATCCCCGCCAGGATGGAAGCAGCTCTAGGGAGGAGGCACAGACACTGTTTTACTTGTGTTTTTGTGACTGATCCCACACCAGGCACACGTCCTGTTTTCCTTCATGTCCCAGATGTTTATGGAGCACAGAGAGTGCCCAGAGCTGGCTGCTGCTGCTGGGTGCAGATACGGGATGGGAAACATCCCTCCATTGTGTCCTGCACTCTTGCCTTGCTCTGCACCTGGAGTTTTGCCATCCTTGCCCAGCCTGGCCTGCGCTGCCTGTCCTGGTGGCACAGGACACATGGACCACAAGACACAGGGACCCCGGTGTGGAGCAGCCCTGTGCCAGTGTTCCCTGTGCTCTGGGCTCATGGGCAGAGGGTGCAGGTCATGGAGCACAGCTCCCATTGCCTCAGAGCTGAGAGCCTGTGCTCCTGTGCTATGTCCCAGTGTGGTGTGTGAGTGCTCTCTGAAGGGAGTCCCAAATAAATCACATTACAGTAGCTTGGAGAAGAGGTCACAAACCTTTTTGAAGAAGAAAAGAGCCACTTCTGGCCACTGCTGAAACATGAACTTCCACATGTATCCTGTTAGAAAAAATGAGTTCCATGTTGGGAAATTTATCGACATGTTTGGGCATGGCTCATAGACAGGGAGAGCTACTAACACTCCAGTGACACCTTCCAGATGTTCTTCCCTCAATAATTATCCATCTGCTCCAGGCTGCCTTGGTGCCCCCTGGACATGCCGGGCAGGCAGGATGACAGCTACTGAAGGGCACTGACAGACTTGGCAGAGGTGGGACTATTCTGGCAAGTGATATAAATTCTGAGTATTCTGGGTTATCCATCACTAACATGGCTCAAATGAAAGAGCAGGGACGGAGTTCAGAGCTCACCTCTTGTTCAGACAAAGAAAGGACACTGTCCTTCCACCCTCTCCCAGGGAAAGCAGACTCTGCTGCCCAGGTTTCTGTTGTTCCAGCCCATGCTGGTCACCACGTGGAGTGTGCACAGCACGGTATGAACAGCTGTTAGAGGTGTTGATGTAACAGATCATCAACTACCATGAGCGTCACGGAGAGAAAAACGTCCATGACAAGTCGAAGTCTGTTCCCAAATTACTGGAAAGCATGAGAAGGTGAGAGGTGCTCCCCAGCAGTTGTTTTAGCAAAGCAAGTTGGTCCCAGTGCACAGGGGTTAATTCAAAATCTCCATCCTGCAGCTTTCAGCCCCTGCTCCCATCAGCACCCGGGGGTCTGTCCCACTGCCAGCCCACCCAACCGGAACGTTCACGGGGCTCCACTCACCACAGCCTTCAGGGACGAGCAGAAAGTTAAATAAATATTTCCCCCAGAAAGACAAAGTAGAAGAAAAATGTGTTTCCCCAATGACAGGTGAAATCTCTTTGTACAGATGGTCAGGAGATGAAATGCACAGAGTGGAGCTCACCCGGGGCTTTTGTTTTACAGAACATACAAAAGCTCCACGAGCAGCTGCAGCAAAGCCAGGGAAGGGCTTGCCTTGACTGTGTGAGCAGCACCGAGGAAAAGGGTGTTATCAGTTCAAGCCAAATGAGATAATCTCTGATCTGGGCTGGCAGTTCTGGCCCTCTCCCCAATTTTTTGTTCCTTGGGAAGTCAAGGAACTGAGAAGAACAGAACTTAGTTTTTAAAAAAAACAAAAAAGAAGATAAGATTTAGAATGACTGAAAGCCTTCAGATCACGAGTATTCGGCAAACATGAAATTTTTGGTGTGCAAAACTCTTTAGATTACCATTAATTGGATTTTGCTGTTTGTGACTTGAAACTTATGATGTCATTTCGTGTTTATCTGTGAAGGAACCTGGGTATAACATCATGTGAACATGACCAAGTGTGATGGAATGCCAAAAGCTAAAGAGAAACAGATGAGTTCTGGGCTAGATACCTGCTCTGCCCTCGTATCTAATAAGGAAAAAGCTGGGATGTGGAAACAGGGTGAACAGTAAGAAGAGAAAAAAATTTGGCACGTCTTTTGTTGAAATTCAATCCTCCCCCTCCCTAGTATGCCCAGAAACCATCTGCAAACTTTTCAATCATTTTTTAGGATACAGTGAATTTTATCATAATTTTGTCAACCAAAACCATATGTGCTTTTTCTATTGACAACATGGAATAACAAAATCATATTTGTTCAGACCACAAGGCAGGTAATAAATAACTGTGGACACACTGCTACAACTTAATGTGTTTTTTTTAAAAAAAGGTATTGAATATTACCAAAAAATTTAATTTGGGAGGTAAAGTAAACTTCTGAAGAGAAAACCATCTGAGAGAAAGCTTGTGGCTCAATAACTTTCCCCTTCCTGTTAGAGCGATTGCAGCTCAGTGTCCCGAGGCCATAACGAAATGAGCTGTTCCCTGCCCGTGTCCGTCCGGGTTTATCCGGGTACAGGCAAACGTCGCCCGCCCCGGCACGGCCCCGCCATCGCCCCGGCTGGCTGCCCATGGCCTGGGCAACTTGGGATCCCCGAGGTGAACAGATTAGTTGTGAATTAGGGTAAATCTTCCTAGTACACCAGCCATGAAGTATCTGCCTTTACTCGTGTTAGACAAGTTAATCTTTCAGGTGTGACCACATATTGCCAGAATCATGCAAAAATTCTTCTCTGCAAGGGTGGTGCGGCCCCTGGCACAGGTTTTCCAGAGAAGCTGTGGCTTCCCCATCCCTGGAAGTGTCCAAGGCTAGGTTGGAGCATCCTGGGATAGTGGAAGGTGGGTGGGACTGGATGAGGTGGGACCCCCATGGCAGGGGGTGGGACTTGATGAGCTTTAAGGTCCCTTCCCACCCAAACCATTCCATGATTCTATGATTCCATGAAAAATCTTCACTCTAGAGCATCAAAATAGTCCTGCTTCAGGCTTCAGGCTGACTTTACTTACAAGCAACAGTTGCTCATCCTTTGGGTCTAAAAAATGCAAAAATTAGGAATGTGTGGAGCCACCTGAAGCATTTTAGAGAAGTCAGCCCTTTTTGGGAGCAGTGGGCTCAGCTTCTAATCGCCAAAACCCCAACGGGGAGTATGGCACAGCTGTGTTAATGAAACCAGTTAGCCACTGGAAGAAGTTCCCAAAAAAGCTGGTAAACTCCTTTCTCAGGCTGTCCATAACTTGGACAGGCAACTTGCCTGGTCGGTACTTTAACGAGACTTTGAGCTTAAGGGATGAAAATTATTACAGTGTGGTTACACTGAAGTTTGGGTCAAGTGATTTAAAGAAAACAAATCAGTGAACCCATGTGTAGACAAACATATGGTTTGAATATGATTCCATATATTACATTAATAAACATGCAATTGTCGTGGTGTTAGCAGTGATAAACAGCCATGGGTTTTTATGGCGATGCCTCATTAAGATTCTCTGGGGGCCGTGGTTGGATCTCCACCGCTGGACTTTGCCTTCCCCTCGCCGCACTCGTTTCAGTGCAGCACCTCCTCACTTCTCATCATGAGCTGCAGCGTGGGGCTCTGCCAGATTTGTTTCATTTTCTCTCCATAACAGTGAGATAAACAGAAAGACAGAAACCTTGGGCTGAAGAATTTACTCTAAAAGCTCTGCTTGTTTATTGTAATAATATCCCAAGACTTCAGCTGATTGTGGCTTCAGGGTGATCAAGCAGGAAGACACAAAGTCCACCTCGAACCTTCCTGATCTAGAGGGCACAAAGGAAGCGGAGGATAGTCATACAATTTGTCAGCAATGACAATGATAAAATAACTAATAGACTTTGCAGATCTTTAAAGCCTTCCTGCTAAGTTCTTGATGATCTTAACAAATAATCAATTAAAGCCTTCTGAGATTAGTGAGTGTTATTATCCCTGTTTTATGGATTGGGTGACTGAGGTACAAAGGGATTAAATCCTCAGCCCTGTACCTTTCTCCCAGGTCAGGGCTCATCCTGCCCCAAACCCTTGTACACCCGTGAGCGTGCCAGCACCAACAGGTGAATGATCTTGAAGGTCTCTTCTAACCTTGATCATACTGTGAAGTCAGGAGAGCAGGTCCTGAGCACTTTGGGGGATGACACATGGGAGAGGATTGTTTGGCATCTGGGCTCTTTGGAGTCTGCTCCTTTATCCCTTCATTAACACCAGCTATTTCAACCACATTCTCAGGCCAGTGTCAGCCAATCCCAGTTTCAGGTCATAGTTAACAGGGTAATGATGTTCCTAAGGTACTGGAAGGAGGAAGGTGGAGATAGCATGAGGTGTTTGGGAGTCTTTGCTGCTGTGCTGAGAACCATTTAACAGGCCGAGTGTTCTTCTTCATAAAATAATGACAGAGCTGAAGACTTGGTTAAGAGTCAGTAATAATCCCATTGGTGCTGCTGTCCTCCATGGTGCATGTGGAGTGAGGAGTGCTCCAGGGAAATGGTGTTTTACACGTGGCTTCTCTGAAGCTGGAGATGCAGGAGCTCCACAAAATCTCTATGCTCACCCATGCACACCTCAGCTCATGTGCTGCTTGCAGAGACACAAGTTACTGTCCCATTCAGACTGTTGAGGAATATACCTGGACTCAGAGACTGATATGCAGATTGAAATGGAGATGGAGCTCTGGGGGGAAACCTGGGTCCAGGAGACCAAGAACTGCCAACCTTTGGGATAACAAAGGGCATGGAGATGCGTGAGCCAGCCAGGTGAATGGACACAGAGACACAGCAGGAGCTGGGAACTGCCAACCTTTTGTAGAACAAAGGAGATGCAGACTGGTGACACCAGTGAGGTGGATGGACAGAGAGAGGGGGGCAGGAGATGAAGACTCAGGAGGAAAAGCGAGACTTTACGTGTAGAGTGTGAGGGGATAAAAGCCCAGGGGTCCCTTTGTTGGGCCACCAGCTCGAGCTGTTTCTGTGTTACTGCACTGGGAATAAATGGCTTTATGGAATGAGACATCTGAGACTCTGCTATGGGAAATCTGGGATGGAATGGTGAGGAAACCTGGTCTGACTGTGTGACTGGGGTGTGTGGGGAGTCAGGAGGGGCCGTTGGGTCACTGGAGCCGCCGCTGTGCAAGGGCTTCAGTCCCAGCAGTGAAAGTCCCTGGCCTTGGGAGTGTGGCTGCCAGGGAGTCTCGGGAGTGCTCAGACTGGGAAGTTTCCTTAGCAGAGACCACAAAAACTACAAGCAGTGGTGGTGAAATGTCCCACCAGGATTAGTGATCAGTAATTAGTAATTGGCTTCACCTTTCTTAGTTCTTGAGACCTGGTGTAACCGTTGAAGGAAACCTTCCTTAGGAATACCTGGGAGGTCCCTGCGCTGAGCAGAGGGTGCGGATGCCACCTTTCAGCAGGGACCTCTTGAGCTGTGGCTGCTGCTGAGAAGGTCAGACCTGAGCTTTTCTTCCATCCTACCCCAAAGCATCAGCCCAGGGACAGCTATTGGAAGAGGATTGGTGGTGGCAGGGAATGGTGGAGAGTGTGTTTGCGAGGTGTGGAGTCCAGAAGTGGGTGTCCCTCTGGCTACAGGGTGGCCAAGGCAGCCAAGTGTTGGGCAGTGAGGTGGTGAATGTGTGTTCTGAGGTGGTGAGAGACCAGACCCCTGTGTGACCTGGGTCCTCCCTGCTGTCACCAGTGGCAAACAGATGTACTTTCCTTGGGACAGTGGCAGTCTGTGACTCTGCATCGCTGTGGCTGGGCTGGGGGTGCCACCACCCTGCTGAGGGGGCTCAGGAGTGACCGAGAGCCTTGGCAGGTCCCTCACCCCAAAGGACCTCCTGCCCTGAGCTGTGCATCCGACCGGACACACCTCTCACCTCCTGGGCTCCCACAAACGGCTGGTGGGTGCCACGTTTAACCTCCTGCACAGCTGCTCCAGGGACTGAACCTTCTTGTTGAACTTATTACACTGCACAAGGGCTTGTTCAAGACGTGCTTTAGTAGCAAATCCAGCAGATTTAGGGGAAATGTGGCAACTGCCGGACTTGGGAAAGTTGCATTGGAAATATCCAAATAGTTTTGGTGCCAAATGCAGTAAAAACGAGGTTTTGGGCAGTTTTTCTTCTCTGACAGATGCTCTGTTTTCCATCCCTTTTGCTGTTTTCCAACAGAATTTCTTCTGCCTCCTTCTTTATGTGGAAATGAAGGACCCTGTCCCTGAAATCTGGCCATTTTCTTAGAAATCCACAATTTTCAGGGCAAAACACCTGTGCCCCACGTTTTGGGTTTTTTTTGACAAATGGAAAGGGAGAATGCACAGTGTGCTTTAGAGTGAAAATTAGACTATTTTTATTTCTGAAGAGATCTCATTAACACCTGATTTCCAGGTAAAGGAGCCACTTGTTTTTCTTTCTTTTCTGAACACTGAATGAAGGGTATTTCATCGCTGTTTTCTGTAACGTTCTCAAACCTGTAGGATCCACAACTCCTTTCATAACTCACCGCGCCGATCGCTTTGTCTGGGTTGTAAATTCAAGCAGTTGCCACCAGCCTCCTTTTCCCTCTTCAATATTTTAATATTGCATCTAATATTTAACAAGCATAGAAACGATGAAAATGCTGTGGAATGTGTGACTGTGAATTGGGCTGAGGCTGCTAAAAATCCTTGTTTCTCGCAGAGATTGGTGGTGCTTTTTTTTGTGTTGTTTTGTTTTTAAACCAAACCAGAAAGCACTCCAAGAGCACTAAAGGAACTTTAAGAGGCGAAATGCTTTGCGGGTCTGGGTGCTAATAAACACAAGAACCCTGTGCTCAGTACACTTTAAAGAAAAACAAGATTAGGGTTTCTTTCACAGCCGCCAGTTTGAAGGCCAGAGTTTTAAAAAAGCACCTTCTGCCTTCCAAACCAGAAGGCAATTCCATGGGGGCAGCTCCTCCATGCGGGCAGGGTGAGGGCCAGGAAGGGAAGCTGAGTTGGAGAAAGTGCTACTTAAAGTAAATGCTAATGATTTAAAATGTTATTCCTTCTGTGCTTTTAGAGAGAAGGGAAAAAAAAGTAAAAAAAAAAAAGTAATAAAGGCTTCCAGCCTGTACCTCATCTCCAGTCACTCCCGTGAAATTCCCAAGAGAGCATCCAGGCTCCCCTCTCCCCCTCTTTAAAAATGGTGGACCTGGAACCACTTACAAGAGAGGCTTAATAAGAGGCAAATGTGTTTTATATTTTGTATCTTGTTAAGTGAAAAAAGATGGATTCTCACAAGTAGTCTCCTGGTGCAGATTTGAGTGGTCTGTGCATGCAAATGTTGTGATGCTTCGGCTGCCAGCATCCCGCTCCAGTCCCCCTTGGCCACTTAAAATCCCACCCCCAGAGCGAGCTGAGATGAAATTGCTTCATTTGTACAATGGATCTGCAGATCTGGGGAGCTTGTTTCTATCTGATTTGCTGATAATTTACTTCTCATTTGATTTTTTTTTCCTTTTCTTCCCCCCCCCCCTCCTTAGAAAGGAAACACTGTCTCAGCTCACATCTCTTCCCTAAGGAGGGAGGAATTGTTTCACTGGGCTGAGAGGATGATTGAAAGCAACTGAAAAAAATTAAAAAATACCTACACAAAGATGACACATTTTTTAAAGGACAAGAAAACCCCTTTGCATCCGAAAACTGATAGTAAATTTTTAATTTATGTTTCTAATTGCTGAAAAATCTGCTTGAAAAATGCACAGTGCCTCTGTGAAGGTGTGTGTGGAACAGCAAGGCGTATTCCCCCTTGGATAATCGTTTTTATGACCTTTTGGTGCAAGATAGGGCCATGCTCACTGTCTGCTTTCACTAGTCAGTGGTGAGGAAACGCCTTCTATTTGTCTTTGATCCAGAGATCTGGATTGCTAAACCTGATGGCCACAATTAAAGACAGTCCTGCTGCAAACCTGACCTCTGCCTGCTCTCAACTTCATGTAAACTTTTCAATATGGATGTAATTTCGTATTAAATTACCCGTGCTTTATTGCTTTTTAGTACAGCGCTGTCCCATTGCCTTTTGAAAATCTAAAGAGTAACAGAAAAGAAAACTTGCAGTGCATCTGCTTAATTATGTAATTATGGGCTTGTTTTCCTGCATTTAGGAGCCTTTTTGGAGGGTTGTCTATTGGAAAACAATGGTACTTGTGGTGGATTGGTTTGCTGCGTCCTCGGAGCACATCCAGAATACACCACGTAACTGCAGCCGAGGTTTGCTGTCCCGAGGAGCTGGTGTTGACATGTGCTCTGTTTTTGGGGCAGCCCAATGAGCTGTGAGTTCTCCCCAAACCCTAAACATGATTTTCACTCTGTGGTCGTGTAGACTTTCTGTTTGAATGAGGACTGAACTCCTCAGCTTTAAGAGATCACAGGAATCACAGACAATGTGATTGGAAGGGCCGAGCAGGCATCAGCTGCGCTCCCACCACTTCGAAAAAAAGGACTTAAAAGCCGTGTGGATGTGGCACTTGGGGACATGGGTTAGTGGTGGCCTTGGCAGTGCTGGAGGAACGGATGGACTTGATGGTCTTAGAGGCTTTTCCAACCAAAATGTCTCTGTGATTCCAAGACTGGGTCATTGGTGGTCCCACCCAGGTTCTCCCAGGTGGATAAGACCCACTCCCCAGGCTGCAGTGGGAGGGATCCATCAGGACCCAAACAGCCACAGCTCCTGACTGCTTCAAACAAAGAAAAGAGGAGATATTTTGTTTTATTTTCAGCAATACTATCAGAGCTGCAGGTCTCCTTCCAAACTATGGTGTGTTAAACATGCTGTGGAAAGATTTTTCCATCACAACCGCTCAGGTACTAAAGTGAATAAATAACCAGATATCAAAACACATCACCCAGGGGAGGTAAACGTGATTTATTAGAGACTTAAAATATGAAATTATAAGGTTAAAAATCATTAAAAATGAATCTAACAGGTGCAGTAATAAAAGAAGAGTTAGAGGTGTTTGCAGCCTAATCTGGTTGTAGCTGTTGCCTTCTCTGACGCTGCCTCACTTTGATCCTCTTCTCCTTTAAGCACAAATGCAGCTTTACCCAACTACTCATTTATTTATCACTTTTTTTTTCGAGTAAAAAATTGCATCCACTGGAAACAAACAGACACTGCATGGAATTCTAGTCACTCCCATACAGAACTGGAACTGCAGACCATCAAGCACCTGATGGGAGTAGGTTTTACCTCTGGCCTAGCTTTTTGTACATATTTCATAGTAAAACTGGGGGTGACTCCCAGTGCGAAGGCGCTTCAAGAAGTTTCCCATCCCCATCAGTGCACGTTGTTCCCCTTCCCAATGTCCAGTGACCACAGTGCTGGAATTGCCTCTGGGTTCACGGGAGAGGCTGCCGTGGTCCCACGCTGTGTCCTGGGGATGTGAAGAAGCTGATTAATTGCCCTGAGATGCTGTGGCTGCCCCATCCCTGGAAGTGTTCAAGGCCAGGTTGGATGGGGCTTGGAGCAACCTGGGATAGTGGAAAGTGTCCCTGCCCACAGCAAGGAGTAGAACCAGATGAACTTTAAGGTCCCTTCCAACCCAAACCATTTGGTGATTCCATGACTGTGCTGAGGAACAAGAGAGAGATGTTTAGAAAAAAGCTTCACTTGCCCTTTTTTCCCAGCTAAAAACGGTGTAGTGAGGAAATGGAATTTTTCACCGAAATATCTGCCTTGATTGAAAATCTTTGACCTTTAACATGAAAAAGAACAACTAATTTTTGAAAGCAGATTTTTTTTTTCTTTGCATTTTTGATAAGACTGAGCCCAGCAATTATTTGTGTAAATGGGCTGGGTTGGGTTTATTTCCCACACAAAAAAGAGAGAAAACGCTTTGTGACAAGCTTTAATCAAAAGGCAGTTAAGGGGATGTTTTGTCATGTGGATTCCATTTCCTGGGATGCTGAGACCAGAACCAGGGCTGTCTGGGTTTTCATCCGGAGCATTTGCTCTCTGGCTTAGAGGGAAACATTGGAGCATTTTGAAGGGTAAAATCTCGAAGCAGCTCAGTGGGTACATTGTGAACCTCCTGGGGAGGTGGTGGGGCTGGGGAGAGGAAGGAGCGCGGATGTTATCGATGGAGCATTTGGGGCTTTGATGGGAGAGTGTGGAGCAAACACTGAGTTTCATCTGGAAACAAGGCTTGGAAATCATCGTGCGAGGGTGTTGGTGAAAAATAACCCATCAGCAGTTGGAATAATAAATGTGTGACAGAGCTGCGGGCTCAGCCTGGAGGGTGCCAGGCAGGGACAGGGAGATCCACAGGGAGCTGGACATGGAGCGCTGCTTTACTGATTAGGATTTTTAATTCTGTTTTTTTGGTGTGTGCTCTGTGGTTGAGAAAACCCCACCTGGGGAGCTGACAGCACCTGCTGCTTCCCCCTAACCCAGCACTGTCCTGCCTCACGGACCACATGATCCGGAAAAGAAACATCGAGTTCCACATGTGCAACTGCCTGCCCATGTGCTGTTTCCCTCTTGGCTGCCTATACTTAGAAAGGGAATTAAACCACAACTTCTATGAGGCAGTTTTTTGGGTTTTTAAATTGTTACCATTAACTACTATAATTCTTTATTGTTTCAATATTAGCAGAAGCGTCCCCTCCATTTTTGCATCTGTTTGTGCTCCTCTGCTTGCTGTGTTCTGTGTCAGGGAGTCCCCAAGTTTAATTTGCATTTGTGGAAAGAAATTCCCCTGATTGGTTTCAAATGCATCACCTTTGAATTTCATGGAGGATGCCCAGGTACTTGTGGTATAAGATGGCCCAGAAGCAGCTGATCTACCCCCTGCAGGTTGTTCGTTATCTTATTGCTGTTGTTATGTCTCCTCTTATTTATTGCCTAGTTAAGGTTAGAATAAAAGGTCTTTCATTCTGGTCATACAAGAGATTTTCTGTATCCCCGGTCATTCCTGGCAGTTTGCTATGAACCACCTCTAACTGTGCACTATTAGTTTGGCAATAGGATGGTCACTACTGTACACTGCAGCTGAGAACGCTCAATTCCCATTTATTACATGTTATTTTCCCATATTACCCATCATCCCTGTGTTCTGGCTTTTCTGACATGGATATTCCAGCTTTATCAATCCTACTTTTCCATCCTGGTAACTACTTGCCTTCAAGCCACAGTGCATTCACCATCCCTGCTGCTTTCTACCTTCCAGAAGCCATGCCTCCCGTGTGCACACCAGCAACATGCCTGGAAATCAGAACAGCCACTGCCCACCTGCGGGCTGGAGGGGAGGATTTGGAGCAATGCTTTTCATTGCTCCCAGTGTCAGCTGCTCCAGGGGTACGTGGCCACCAGCATCCATGATGGTCAAAAGGGAAGTCAGCTGTTGGTGCTGATTTCTCTGGAGAACTTTGGAGAGCCCTGGGTGGGATTGGCCTTGTTCACACCACTGTGTTTCTTTATTTTTGCTCCTTTTTTTGTCTTGGGTGTAATGGGAAAGGGGAAGGGGTGGGTTTTAAGGCAGCACAGAGACAGGTTGAAGTTAATAAATTCCCACTGCATGTTGATAGGATGTGGCTGCAGGCTCGGGCACCGCCCGGGCTCAGCCTGCTCAGCACCCACCAGGATCCCACTGGATTCCCACCAGTCCTCCCCTGTGGTGGTGGCTCTGCTGGGGACACTGGGAAGCGCTGTGGGGACTGGGGGGCTGCAGCTGTTTCCCCAGATGGCTAAACAGGGTAGTTCTGTCATTACACCAATTGCTTGATTTGTACTGAAATTCATTGAGGTTTTGGGGTGTTGTGTTTTGTGTTTGTCTTTTTTTTTTTTTTAAATAAATGAATCTTTCAGATAGGTGTAAAACACAGAATAAAATTGACTAAGTTATGTAGTGGAAATTGTGTATAATGGAAGACAAATTTCCAGTTTTTATCAGGAGGCAAAATTTTACTTCCTTGGTTTGTTTCCTTGTTTTATTTTGCTTCCTTTAATATGAGCCAAGTGGCTGAGGCTGAGATGTCTGTTTGATATTTAGGGAAAGATTTGATGCTTTAATAAGGGAATCCTCTGCCTCCCTCATCCATCATTCGTCATCCTCATCCATCCAAACCCCACTGTAAATTTGTCAGAGCCTTTTCCATATTCAGGGCTTGTATAAATAATGGCTGTTGTGAACAGCAAAAGGAAATGGGAATTTTCTGTTTGTGTTCTGTCTCTGGTCATAGCCGTGGAAATCTTTAGTGGGTTTTTGCTTTCAGTGTTGACCTTTATTGTGGTGGCTACTGGCCACCCCCCTCAGTTTGTGAGCCTTGCTATAATATCTATATAATATCTATCTAATGTATGTATGAAACTGCCTGTGCTCGTTACCACGCGCTTTTATCCCGCTCCGTCGTGTCTTCCTCCTTCTCTCTGCTATCTTAGGGATTATGCAGCTTCTCTGCAATATTCTGAAATTAATCAAACCAAGGCAAACCTCATGCTATATTATCCATCACTGGAGGAGAATGATTTCCACAAGCCAGGCAGCTTTACATTGTTTTGTCCAGGGGCTGCAGCAGAATTCCATTAACCGGAATATGCTGGAAATCTGATTTCTCACAAAACACATTTGTTAAATATTTGCAAACAGCAAATTTTTAGATTTAATGCCAACTATAGCCCAAACCACAAGTTTCTTTTTCTCTTACTTTAATTAGGCAGTGGACAAACACACTGTCCACTCCTTTCTGGGCAATTTCCCCCTGGAGCAGCTGCGGGTGCGGCCACAGCCAGGCTGGAGCAGCTTTGCTCTGCAGGGAGAGATGTAAAAGCTGAATGGCTGCTTACCCAGACTATTTTATATTTCGTCTATTATATAATCGAGCTCTACAGGTAATTTCTTTCACTAAATTAGTGACCGTGCTGCAGATTGCAGACACTTAGTTTGATTGAAAGTAATAAAGGGAGATTATCCGTAGAGTTCGTTGAATGACGGTTCTGACTTGACCCACTGCCCAGAGAGATAAGAATTAATCTTATAAACCTCTGCACACTTCCAGGGCTCTGATCCGCCGAACAGCCCCTCTTTGTTCCAGGGCAGCCCTGGCTGGGAGAGCGAGCCCAGTTCAGGGAGGGCTGGTCCAGGTCCCGGGAGGGCTGTGGATGATTTCTGAGCAGTGATGTGATTTACTGACAGCGGTACCCAAACCACACACGTGGGGCAGCTGGGCCCCAAACACATGCTCGGGGATGGGAAGATGGCAGTTGGAGACTGAGAGGGGAATATGGCTGATCTACTGACACAAGTACTTTTGCTCCAGACCTTGGTTCTCTCATAGATGAAGTTTAGTCTCAGTACTGGACCTGACTTGCACAGGGGCAGATCTGCCCCAGTCATTCAGCCTGTGTCTGGTGGCTCAGACTAGATGTGTGTTGTAGGCCTCTTCCCCTTCCCCTTCCCCTTCCCTCCTGTACCACTGGGAACCAAGTGGAAGAAGCGGGATAGGGTTTTACACACCTCCCATTGACACAGAGCTGCTGTGTTGGTTCAGTTTCTGCACCATTTTCCTTCCCCTCCTCCTGCCCATGGGTCTCTTTGCTCCCTATGCTGCTACAGACTAATTTTTTTTGCAGGTATTTTGCCATTGTCCAAGGTATTTCCTCACTCCAAATGGCAGTATAATGACTTCTTCCACAATTACTAATGATAAAGTCATTGATTTATTTTGCACAGCTTTTACCAACACTCGTGAGCTGTTCACGTGTGATGATCCTCACTTGTCACCTCCTCTTTGGCACTGTGGGCACTGAGTGTTAGATGAAGTGGGGAAAATGGGAATGCCTCTGAAGACCAGAACTGAACCACTCTGGGCATTTGGGGGTTGCCAGTTCCTGGAGAGCGATGCTGACCCCCAATGGGAAAAGGGGCAGAGGAAAGGCTGGGGGTGCCTGGAGGGGACAGGGAGGACCCGGAGCATCTCCGTGTCCTTACGCTCAGCTCCCGAGCCCGGGGAGTGGCGCAGAGGGACACGGAGAAGCGCTGCCTTGTACATCCCTCCATTTGGTGCTTTTTGCTGTTCTGGTGTCGTTGCACATCCGAGGTGTTGCTGGTGTCGAGGTGACACAGACAGGGGGAGGATGAGCAGGGAAGAGCTGGACTGTGGTCAGGGATTCCTCTTGGAGAGGGGCTGAGGGGCAGGTGCTGCCTTGGGTTCCTTCCCTTCCTCTGAAATGAAATACACCTGCTTCCAGTTCATGGAGAAACTCAAACTGCTGCATCCTTCCCTTTTTCTTTTCCTGAATTTGTGATTTCTGATAACATTAAAAGATTAGGACAGCAGAAATCTGTTATTTAACTGTCTCAACCTTAGAAAAAATCATGTGCCTCTGTATTGCTTCTGTATTTCAAGCTTCCCTAAGGGAGTGAAGGACTTAGTCATAGTGAATGACGACACGTCAGAAACAGTGTTTCAGTACCCAGGCAAAGCTAAACAGGAATAATGCAACTTTCCAGTGTTCTCCAGCTGAAATGGCATCGTAGCCTCTTGCCACACCAAAACCAAGGCCCCATGGATGAATAACCATCATTGTACATCAGTGCTGTTTAGGTGAGGGCAGAGGTTGGCTGTTCCTTTCTTTTTTCCTGTTGCCAGATTTCCCTCTCCAGCTAGATGGCCTGGACTTGTGTGCCATTCTCCCCCTCCCAGGCTGCACTCCCACTCCTCAGTAGCCCTTCTCCTGGGGACAGTACTGGGGTTCATGCACCAGCCCCACCTCTGCTGCCGTCCCCTCACAGCCCGGTGTGCCCACGAGAGAGGTGTGGGTGGTGCTGACCTCACACAGATCCCTGGTGGATTTTATTTCATCTCAAATCTTACGACTCCTCTGATTCAGTGGGTAGTTTTTGCTCGGATACCCAGGAATAAGCAGCTCTGCAGATTTGGGATGCTCTCGGGTGAATCCAGGCAAACACTGGCCGTTTCCCAGCACTCAGAGTGCTGAAGGAACATGCCAAGTGCCTTCCCCTACCACAGCTGGGTGCAGTGCTCCCAAATCCTTATCTCCACCAGGCAGATGGACAAACGCAGATGTAGATGGATAACTTCCTGCCAGAAAGGGGGATCATCCCATTGCCAGGAATTCAGAGTGACAATGACAAAGTCAGTTGTTGGCTGAACTGGGAGCCCTCGTGTGAGTCACATTTGGTCATTCCCTTTTCATACAGGCACAAGGAGCTCCATCTTTGGAGCCCACACAGCTCCATCGGTGTGAGACCGACATCGTGGCAACACCAGAGCTGGGGAAATGGGATATTCAGATGTTACAATGCAAATAACAGGTTTAAGTTCTGGCTTTGTCAGGACCCTCTGGGTGTTCTGCTTTGGGTTAAAAACATAGGAAAAAGGTCAAGCACCACTGAGCTGGCCTGAGAGAGTAAACAGGATTTTAAACACCGGGCTGTGCTCACTCCCACCACAAGAGCTTCTGCTCGCAGGCAATCCAGCAGCATTCAAGTATTTAGGTCTCCTTAAAACTGTTTCTTCCCCCACTTGTGTTAATACAGATATTAAGCCTAATAGTATCTACTTAGCATAAACAAGAAGATAAAAATGATTTCTGTGATTGAAATGTTTGTTATTTAGCATTAAGCATCTTCATACTCTCATGTGTTTTGCATTTTAATCCACTCTGTGCTTGGTTTTGGGATTGATAGATTAGTTTTAATCCCCTGTCTAATAGTGGAGGACTGGTGAGATTTATTAAACAGGCAGGGTTTGGTACTTGGATTTAAGAGGACTCACATGCACTGTTCATGCATATTAAATTTGGGAAACCACCGGTTCAGTTTATAAAGAGCTGTGATGTCCTTTATCACTGAGTGTTTCTGTTGTGCTTCACTAGCTCAGGAAGCCTTTATATTTCTGAAATGGAATGGTTTTGATGGTTCCTTCCCACTGCATAAATCTAATATTCCAAAGATATGTCTTTGACTGTTGCTATTGAAATTCTGTTCATTTTATGCTGAGTTTGTGTTGTCCCTCCCCTCCTTGGCTCCGGAGCACTGAAGGTTGGGTGAGGATCCTACCACACCATAGGTGGGGCTGAATTACAGGGCATGTGCCAAGGGCCTGGAGTGGCAGGACAAGGGGGAATGGCTTCCCACTGCCAGAGGACAGTGTTAGATTGGATATTGGGAAGGAATTCTTCTCTGTGAGGGTGATGAGGCTCTGGCACAGGTTGCCCAGAGAAGCTGTGGCTGCCCCATCCCTGGGAGTGTCCAAGGCCAGGTTGGACGGGGCTTGGAGCAACCTGGGTTAGCAGAAGGTGTCCCTGCCCATGGCAGGGGATGGAACCAGATGAGCTTTAAGGTCCCTTCCCACCCAAAACATTTCATTCTATGAAATAGATGTTGCACAAGCTCTCCTGCACTAATGGCTTTGATGTGGTTGCCCGGGACTGAAGAGTCTGGTGGAGGTGGTTCTTCCATGGCACCTGAGTTTGAGGATAACATGGGATGGACATGACTGAGGCACTGAGGGTGTGCACTGCCTAGGGTGATGTAAGAGAAAACCACTTACCAGCCATCCTGTCCGGAGCAGCCTGTGCTGTGCTGGCTCTGCTCATGGTCACCAACTGTCCTCGCTGCGTCACCACCTCGCCCCGACAATCCCAGTGTCCACAGTGGCTGGGCCTGCTCTCCCCTGGAGCAGTGCCTTGTTTGCTGTACTCCAGGAAACAAATAAAAAGAGCTGAATGGTGATTAGAACGTGGGAATGGCTCCTGTGTGGGTTTTACTGGTACACTGGGAAAAGCAGAAGCTTGATAATAGTTAAAAGACCACTGAAAACTCCCAACCCGCCTAAATTGCAAATTCCTGCCCTATCAGTGGAAGATGAGTTGACTTAATTTGCAGGATTACTGGTTAATTTGCCATTAACGCTCTGATACCGGTAATGTGGTGAGAAATAGGGGAAATTTACTTTTTTGTTAATGTAATTATAGGATGGCTGTATAAAAGTTATTAACTGCAGAAGTGAAATCCAGGAAAAATGAGTTTAAATTTAATGATAAGTTAGAGAAACCACTCAAAGCTTTTTGCGAGAAGATGCTTTATTATTGTAGGTTCCTTCTTTAGCTATACTCTATTTTTGATTTTTCAAATAAACATGCAAAGCAGAGATTGCAAATACAAGTGGCACTGCTGTAATCACCAGCTTAGGAATTCCCATATTTGATTAGAACACAGATAATAAAAAAAATAATCTTTCTGGAATTTTACTTGGTCGTTGGGAACTCATCAGTCCTGGGAACTGAAGGAGAATATCAACACTGGGGTTTAAGATCTGGTAATGGAAGATAGTTAGAAACTTTAATTGAAAATAAATTCTGTGATTTGCTGGATAATTGACAATTCCACCTCAGTTAAAGCAAATTTTTTATTCTGCATATGATATAAAAGGAGATAAAGAAAGCAAATAAGCAGTTCTTCATTCCCACCCCTTCCTTTTGGTTTTCCTTTTTCCTAATGCAAGAATCCAGGCAGTGACACTGAGAGGTGACAAATTTAAACAGTGATATTTTCACATTCTGGGCTCGCAGCCCTCGGAGTTCATCGCCACCAGATGTTGATGCAACAAGATGGAAAATATTAGATGTTTTATTTTATGGCTAATGAGAACACCCATGCTAATATATGTAATTTCAATTAAATAATCAAAATTTGAGTGCTCCAGGACATAAGATGATCCCTAACCAATGGTGATGGGGAGGGAACTCCCCAGTGGCCACACTATTTCATAATTATCAGCTGTAGGTTTCTGGCCCATTTGTGTGAGGATACTGAGCAAAATTAACTGTTTGAGGCATGGGAGAGCAAGAAACCACTTGGATCATCAGCTTTTTGTGTTCCTCAGGAAAAACACCCTTTTACAGTGCAGAGGTTTCCTGGGACCTTTCTTTTGGGTATGCAGCAATTCAGAAATTCTGCAGTTACAGTGTTGTCAGAAGGGAAAAAAAAATAACTTTATAACTTTTTTACAATTTTCTCTTCGTGCATAGAACTTTGGCAATTCAGCACAGGCAAACTGAACTTAATGTACTAATGTAAAAGAGAAAAGCAGACCGTTGTGTCAGGAGCTGTTGTGTCAGGAGCTGTCAGAGCCTCTCCCGCCTCGGCCCGTGCCGTCCTTCCCGGATGGCACCGTGGGCTGTTGGCTCATGGCAGGAAGTGGTGCTTTGGCCCAGCACACCTGAGACATTCCCCACAATGCTCCTTTTTTTAGCTGATGATCCAGCATTTGATCACAATGAGGAAAAACATGAAAAGTCTGTACTTTGGTAGCCTGGTTCTGCTGAAGGGGTTGCATTTGTGAGACTAAAGTTGCGTGCAGCTTCTGCCTGGGAGGTGGTTCCTAAATCCCAGCTCTCAGGGGACTTTCTGCCCAGAAAAGCTGTGACTGTCCCATCCCTGGAAGTGTCCAAGGCCAGGTTGGATGGTGCTTGTAGCAACCTGATCTACTGGAAGGTGTCCCTGCCATGGCAGAGGGTGGAACCAGATGAGCTTTAAGGTCCCTTCCCACCCTAACCATTCCATCATTCCATGATTCCATTTTCTTTGCACTTCAAAATTCATTCAGAGATGCAGCTCCAAGAGCAAGTTCCTATTTGGCACCAACACTGAGATATTTCTCTGCTCTTCCCTCTATCCCTTGTGCCCTCAGACAGTATTTTTTACCTTTGGATTATTTCCAGAAGCTTCAGCCCTTAGTGTGATCCCTGTTAGCTCAGCCCTGGTCCAAGGTCCTTCTCCCCAGGGCTGGTTCCAGTCCTCACAGACTGGGACAAATCTTGTTTCAGCACATAGATCCTGATTTTAAGCAGCAAACACCTTGTTTTGTGCTTTTGGAGAGTACAAAGGTTGTGTGAAGCCTTAGAGGCCCCTGGCTGGCACCACCACAGCAGCACGTGCTCTCCCTCACTGCTGAGTGTGGTACTGCAAACCCGCCGATGCCCTCAGCTCTTCTGATTAACTCGCTATAACACGATGATGTCACATGGTAGGTGTAAGAAAACATCAGCTTCTACACTAATTTCTGGCTTGTCCCACTGTGTGCCAGCAGTTCTTGCCATTTGAAGAAAAAATTTTTTTGTATCCTTTTATGTAAACACATCATGTTAAAAAAGGCAAACTATAAAACATTAAAAACCCTGCAGGGTATTAAAAATACCGGTCTCAATGCATGTGTTCATTCCTTTCACTTTCTTTTTAGATCACTAGTGTTGGTACAAAATGAGCTGAGCGAAGGAGAGAATTCTAATTAGGTTTAAAAAAGAAAAAATATGGCAGTTTATTTTGAGCGCATGTCTGCTCCACCAAGGCATCTCCCATTTCAGACGCAGGCAGAATGAATCATTATTACACATTTATCATCATAAAAATGCTTATTTGGACTTGGTTGTTTTTTTTTTTTTTAAAGAAAAGGAAAAAAAATTATAAAAAGGGCAAAGCAAAGAGCCATCTCGGAAGGGCAGTTATTGCTTGCCCTTGCTTGGGAAAAAAGCCTTCCTCAATGGGATTACGTCCCCGCTCATAACCTATCAGCCGTCTGATCAGAAATTCATAACGCAGGCCATCCATTTCCAGCCCGGCGAGGGCTGCGTGATTGAATTTAAATAGGCAAATGCCAGACTTGAGCTTTGACATTCTCTCTGGCTCTCTCAATCTCTCCCTTTCCCCTGCCCTCCCCGTCGGAGCCCCTTCCTTCCTCCCTCTCTTCCTCCCTTCCCTGCGCTCGCCACCATTTCACGGGAGGCGGGATGGAGTTATCGGGAAATGGAGGATGGACGTGGGGGGAGAGGGAGAGGAGGGATGCGCAGTGAGGGAGAAATATGGAGAGCACTGGGCAGCAGGAAATTATAAATTGTTGCTGTCATGCTTTCATTGGGACACTAAACCTGTTTTCAAAGCCCCCCACCTTTTTTCCCTCATTTAAAAAGAGATATTTCAGCAGACGTTCCCAGCATGTCCTCACCCAACCCGCGCGGTGGCTGCGAGCACAAAGCTCCTCAGCGAGGCTCTTTTCTCTGCTTCCTTCTGAGCTGATAAGGATGAAAATGAATTCAAACCTGGGCGCTTTCATTCCTGGCATTCCGGGGTGCAGGGGATGGAAAAGCTGCCTGGTGGCAGTTGCTCACTGGGTGAGGGGCCATCCTGTCCCACTGCCAAAGGCTGGCAATGCCATGGCCATCGGATTTGGTGGGAATGGTGCTGGTGCCACGCAGTGCTGCAGGGCACCAGTGGGGAGGACATGGACAGGGACAACCCCCGGGCTGAGCTGGGTCTTCTGGGAAGGCAGAACACCCGCAGCGAGCTCTGCGTTCCGTGTTGTGTCCCTGATTTTCCTGACGAGCCTTGGGGTAGGAAATGTGCCTCGTGCTCCCTGTGCCCACACCCTTCTCTGTTCGGAGACAACTGATTATTGAGTTTGGGATATTACAGTGATGTTTCTATGGCTTTTTTCCCTGCTGGCCTTTCATCCCCCCTTCGGCATACGGATGCGGTTTCAGCCCAAATCCTCACTGTGAATTGTGCTTCAAAGAAAACATTTAAAAGTCTTGCTTCACCCTTCAGATGGCAGGTGAACACTCCAGACCCTGTATTTCTGGCCAGTGGTACTTTAGTGCCAAGAAAAAGGGAAAAGAAGTACCCTGAGTGCTGCAGAGCGCGTGGTCATGGGAATGCTTTGTTTTGACTTGATGAGGCTGCTCTGACAGTATTTTTGGGATTGGTTCTTTTTCTTTATTTTTTCTTTCCCTCCCCCCATAGAATTTAAAGCCAGGAGGTCTTGGGCTGCATGAACTCTCTATCCTTGGAGTTTTTCTTAATTACTGATTTTTCTAGTCCAAAAGTAGATATTGAGACTTCTGCTCAAGAGTGGCCTCAATTTGGGATTGAAATTGTCACATGGAGAATCAAGCCCTCCTCCCCTAATATTTCCCAGAGATTAATCACCTTTGTGATAAGAAATGTGTCCTTGGATTCTCATTTGAGCCATCTTCCAACTTTGCTTCACCACCAGGTCTTTGTTTTCCCACAGTAAAGAACAAGCCAGAGAGGGACTTTGGGCAAGGGCCTGGAGTGAGAGAAGAACCCCTAAATCCTTTCTTATGATCAGTTTTCAATGCTTTTTGTAGCTTTAAAAAGTACTGTGTCTGTGTACTTTGGAACTGTAATCAGCATAAGCAGGTTAAATAAAAGGTGGAAGTTCCTGAAGCCCTGGCTTCAGACTTCCAGAAGGGAGTTATTTGGTGCTAAACCCATATTCCCTTTACTCTTTGTGCCTTCTGTAAAAACTCATTCTCCTTTCTAAATGGCCTATCCCAAATTTAGGGTAGAAAAGGAGGGTATAGAACTAGCAAATGAAACTGTATTTTCCAATCTGAATTTAACAATGAAACACAGAGTATAAAAATGTGAAGAGAATGATTCTAATTCAAATAATTAAATTTCATTAATTCAAAATCGTATTTGAGAGTCCAGCTGTTTTTGCTGCCTGCGGAGACACTGAGCTGGCAATATCAAGTAGAGCAGTGGTGACATTTGGGATAATTCCTTCTCAGGGGCATTGCAGAGAGCAAAGCTGGTGGTGGTGGTGGGGTCGGAATCACAAACAGAGTTGTGATCGACGGAGAGACGAGTTCAGCTCACCTGGCAAAACCCACAGTTCTGCTGAAAACCAGCGGAGGTTTTGAATTCTTCTGAAAGAAAAACATCTCTTAAGTTATAATTAACTGGAGCCAGTTGAGCTGTTCCTCCTCCAAGATCCCCACTTTCAAACTGAGGTCTCGGATGCGGATCCAGAGGTGGCAGTCCCAGGAACCCCGTGTGAGCCGTCCCAGTTCTCAGATCCACGGCCGAGGAGTTCACTGAGGAGCAGCTGAGCTGGGCTGATCCTGTTTCACTTAACAGACACAAACCATCGGCCAGGGGTGGGCTGGGCCCAGCGCTGGGTTATTTTGGAGCACATGTTCTTTGTATATGTTTTCATGTCTCTGTATAAAAACTGCCTTCTCCTGATGCCACCAGTTTGTAGCTTAAATCTAAACTGTGCAGCAGAACGTCTGCGCTGTGTGTATAGTTTGTGTTTTTGTTAAAGTCACGGTGCCAACACCCCTCTGTATTTACAATTCCAGGAATAATCCTGGAGTCTGTAGGAACATCTCTTTCATAGTGCATGAGACTTGTCAGCTGGCACCTTCACGAGTGAGCTGCTGGTAAAGGGAATGGGGTTTTTGCTCTCTGGTTTAAAGATGGGGCACAAGAGTTGCAGATAATTTTTAATGGACTGTCTGTTCTCACAATGCCCCTCTTGATCCCCCTGGGAGAGATTTTGTTTATTCCCTGTGTGATATATGTGCAGGCCCTGGGCAGGCAGGGGGAGGCGGGGAACAAGCTGGAAACAGAAGGATGTAAGTTCAGTTTCATGGCTTCAGACTCCAAATTTTCACCCAGATATTTTTACAATCTTTTATTTCTCTATTTTTTTTTAAAATCTTTTAAATGGATGAATGTTCCAAAAGCATCTGATTTAGGAACACAAGTGCCATTGAGCTTCAGGAGGACTAGAGCTGTTCAGGACCTGTTTACACAGGAAGGTTACACCTCCTGTACCAGTACAGTTCTACTCATGGATCACTCCATCCGGAATAATTGGCTTTTTTGGCTTAGTTTAACTTCTCCAAACCACTGGTTCCTTAACTTTAGTCTCTAGAATTCCATTAAACAGTAAAATTTATGAATGAGTCAGCTCTGTGTGGTTGTGTAAGGTGACTCGAAGGAATTCCATTACTGGGCAGCGGTTTCTTGGTCCTAACTTCAAAAACCACTAAACTAAATAAAATAAAGACGTCCTTATTCCAAATTAAAGGCATTTGGGGAGTTACAACTGGGTATGTTTTAAGTTCATGCCTTTATTTTTATTAATGGAGCCTCAGCTTGTTAAAGAAATCCAATGAGAATTATTCTGCACCTTTTGCAGTGCAGAGCCACACCCCCATCCTTTAGGAAAACGGAATAACACTAATATCAAGATGATGTAGAATATTTTAGATCTTAAAGTGATTTTAAAACATTAGCACACTCACTCCCTCTCTTAATAGTTAAATTGCAACATGATTCCTAAATTCGTAAGCAACAGCAAAAAAAAAATCAATTAATTCTGCATTAATTGACCATTTATGGGGGTTGAAATTTTAATTCTTTTAAGGTTCAGAAACCAGATTTTTATGCTTACAGCAGCTTAGAGTTGTAGGATGACCTTAGCAAAAAAACCTGAATATTTTTCATTTTCCCCTAACAACAAATATCTTCCTGGAAAAAGTCTAAAAAGGAGAAAATCTCATCACAGGGAATTTCAGTGTGTTCTTCCACATCACTCTCAATTGTAGCCAGATTTAGTGATTTATTTAATGATCCATAGGCTTCCTTTGGTGGGACCTAGATCTTCTCCAGGACCTTCTCTATTCCATGGAGAACTGCCAGCTGCTCCCGTAGGAACCTCCTGTGAGCCGGAGGATCCTCCCTGCCCAGGCTGTGCTGGCACTGAAGTACCCCAGGGCTCCCCCATTCCCTCCTCCCTCACTTAAAGACCTCGGCTTCCCTCCGGGGCAGCTGCCTTTGGACTCCGCTTCTCTACAGCTCTCACTTCTAACTCAGCTCTCTGCAGGTTGAAATCCCAGGTGTGCTCTCTGCTTTCCTGCTCTGTGGTTTCCACACCAGTGCAGTACCTCTGGCTGTAAGTGGAGACGAGGAAGCGTTTCCCGATCCCCCAGCCTGGAATGCTGCCGGGGTGTGTTTTTCTGGGTAGATGGTTTTGGCAGCGTTCAGATGACTGAAACGGAGCCCTTACATTTCTGTGGCTGCAGTGTAGTCTTGGATATGCCGCCACATTCTTATTCTTAGCACTCTAAAAGCATTGAGAGACCACAGCCCAGATCAGGATTTCACCACACAGACACCTGAACTCGTTTAACCGCCCCTTTGTGTTGATTGAGGAGTGAGCCAAACTCACCAGGGTGTGAGGAGCTAAAATTTCACTCCCTGTCTTGTGGAGTTTTAGTTTAAATAGCTAAAGCAGATGAGTCATGGAAGAGCAGAATTACTGTCCTCGCACTGCAGAAGGATTAAGGAACCATCCGCAGCCCAGGAGGCAGCTGGTGGCGTGTCCAGGGGCAGGACCACACCTTCACCGTGGGGACCTTGGTCTTTTGTAACAGTTCTGCACTAAAAGCAGAACGAATGAAAAACCAAAGCCCCTTCAGAACTTTTCATAGGACACATGCAGAGGCTTCATATATTTAGGTATTAGAGTTCGGATGCTAAAAGCTTTGTGAGCTGTTTTTTAATAACTGCGAAAATAAACTTGGAAAATTGTGCAGGTGACTCCTGTCCTGTGCAAACATTCGGGTATTCTGATTCCCAGAAGAATGCCTTAAAATGCACCTGTATGTTTGTTATGGATATAACAAAGTTACAGGATTTTCTGGTACTTGGAAGCTGTTTTAGGTGGTTGTGGGTTACTGGGATATTTGGGGAGCAGGGGAGGGCAGAACTGGGTTCCGGCAGAAGCGCTGTGGGGGTGCAGGGCAGCACAGGAGTGTGGGGTCACGGCCTCCTGTCTGGTGTGGTCCTGGCCTGACTGTGCTCTGCAGATGGGCACATCCACGGAATTGGAAACTTAAGAATGAGAACGTGTTTATTCTGAATGTGCTGATACTCTGAGCAGAATCCACCTTCTCTCTGTCCAGTGCAAATCCACATGGACAATGTGGCCTCTCAGCCAACAACTGCAAGTGTGTTAGAGACCAGAAGGGTAGGAGAAGCAGATTTTAGATTAATAACATGTGAAGGGAATGGCTTTAAGCTGCAGGAGGGTAGATTTAGATTAGATATTGGGAAGGAATCCTTCCCTGGGAGGATGGTGTGAGGCCCTGGCACAGGTTGCCCAGAGAAGCTGTGGCTTCCCCATCCCTGGGAGTGTTCAAGGCCAGGTTGGATGGGGCTTGGAGCAACCTGAGATAGTGGAAGGTGTCCCTGCTCATGGCAGGGGATGGAATGAGATGACCTTTACAGTCCCTTCCAACCCAAACCATTCTGGGATTCTGTGTTATTCAGAGAAGCCAAAATGGCAAGAGAATCCTTGAAAAGTTTAAAGAAGAGGTACAGAATGAAACATGAGGCAGGTAAACACTGCTAGGCTTTATGGGGGAACTGATACAGCCCATGATGTAAGGAATAATTTGGGCTGTTGTTTTATAATTGTGGTTTTGATGTCCGCTCACGACGATGTTACTGTGAGAGCTGCAGAGGATTAGAAACCCTCCAATCAAACCACTCCTCTCTGGCTGCCTGACTTTGCCCGGTTTTATAAGGAGAAATAGTACTTTCTGTGGGATCAGCTGGTAGGACTGAAAAAAATGGGCATGCTCCTGAGATCAGAGTTTGGCAATCAGTTCTGAAAATTGTATTTTTAAATCCAGTGGAGTGTTGTCACGGTTCTAATACACTCGTTACTTAAGCTTTATCACCTGAAGGCTGAGCAAAAGAGCTGCTTAACACAGTCCTCTGAGTCTTCACACCTTTGATTTTACTCTAAAACGTTTCGATATTCCAACTAAAATATGGAGCATCACGTTTCTTGCTGTTATTACTCCTTTTAGGGGGGATACGATTAAAAATGTGCATATGCAAAAATGATGAAATACAATGTAGGCAAATCCAGCCATTTAACAGTGTGTTGATAAAAGTTACTTTATCCTTTGGGCACAGAGGATTTGGTAATATCTGTACATTCAGATGCTGATAGGACTCATTTGGCTGCTTCTGTTGACTCACAAAACCAGGATGCCAGGAAGGGAATAACTGAGAGGGGGCAGTGAGGCTTCTGGTTTGTCTCTTCTCCAGGTATCAGTTTTAATTCCTTGTTTATATTTGGCACTATCAGCCTGGATTTCGTTTCCTTGCCTTAGCTGGCAGTTACCCCTTGTTCTTGAGCTTTTTGTCTGTAATTTGTTCCCCCAAATGTACAGCGACATTTAGTGTTTCAGCCTCCTCTGTGCACTGATGTCACATTGACTCTCACTGGTTCTGTGCTTGGGGGAGGGTGGTTTGGAACAGAAGGGATGGACATGTTTAGACTGGGACCTGTTCAGAGGTGCTGTGGGACGCACCAGCTCTCCGAGAGCACAAGCCGAGAAAGACACTGCATCTTCCTCCTGGTGCCCAACCTGTTCTCCACCACATGTTCATGTTTGCTCTGGGTCTCATTTCAAACCCCACCCTGCTTTCAGAACTGCTCTCTGGTCCCTGAATGTTCAGGACCATGTATATATATATGTGTGTGTGTGTGTGTGTGTATGTGTATATATATATATATATTTACACTCTTACAGTGTGTGATGGCAGTTATATGTATTTCATCACATTTCCATCATTGATTCCTGCTGTCATCCCAGGTCTTCCCAGCAGCTGCCCACATTAACCTTTCAGAAGAATGGGTTGTCTCTGAACATGCAGGAAAACCGGTTGCCTTGGACAGCTCAAGAATTGCTGTGGCTCTCATGTGCTCTTAAGAATTCTCTCAAATCCCTCCAGTAGCTGATTCCATGGAATCCCTGACAATAAACCACCCACCCCCTTGGCTCAGCCCGGTTGGAAGCTGCCCTTGGCTCGGCCAGTTGCCATGAATGGCTCAATCCTGTTCTGTGTTTACCTTGAGGATGTTATTTATCATTGATCCCCATTCTCAGTGATGTCTCCCACGTGCACTCAGCCGCTTTTCTGCAGAAAATTAATAATACTTGAGTCCTAATTCTTGGGGGGCTCCCCTGGCAGCTGTGTGCTCTGTCCATGCCCCTGGCCAGCACCAAACAGGCTCTCCAGCCCCTCAAGGATCAAGTTGAAAATGCCTGTCCATAAAAACTGGCTCAGAGATGGCAAAAGCATCTGAAAGAGTAGCTCAGCTCAGTTTCTGTAAAATCTGATCTCTCAGGGTCAAATGTACATAGTGGAGTTGATGTTCTGCCTCCTTGGCAAGAACCTGGCAGGAACCACTCTGGGGAATTCCTCCCGTTATCCTGGGAATGTTGAGGGAATCAACTGAGCGGGTGGAGCATGGGTGCTGGAGGAGGGGGAAGGGGAGTTGTGGGAGCAGGGATGGAGACAAACACCAGATTCTTCCTCCCATGTCCATCTTTGAGTTCTGCCTTTCGCTACAGCTGCTGATGCCAAACAGCTCCATATTTACGGAATGCGGAATCCCCCAATGATTCCGTGTGTTCTGACACCCTTCCCATGGCCCTGCTGGGGATGGACCCACGCTGCAGCGGGTGCCTTTGTGTTTCCATCTTGCAGTCCCTGTTATCCACCATGTTGGGATGTTTTCAGCTCTGCTCACATCTGATGTAAATGCAGAGCAGTGCTACTGGAAACGTTTGGGGCCGGGTTTGTCCCACAAGGCCTCGGCCTGACCTTCTCTGAGACGTTTCACATGTTTCCCATTTTCTGACCATTTGCCATGGAGGGAAAAAGGAAATTTTTTTATTTTTATGAACGAGATTTTATTCAAATAATAAATAGCAACCTATTAACCCAGCATGCTTTAATGCTCCGAATCGGAATCTAAAGACTAGAGAGAGCACAAACATACCATTAAAAAAGCGTGTGCGGCTCTTCCTCCTGCCCAGCCTCTCCCCCATCGCGCACGCAAGCTGTCTCTTTAATAATGCAAAGGAGCAGTAAATTTCAAGCTGAGGATGGGCAATAACAAGGAGAGTTATTTCCACAATGCCCCAGTGTCAGCCCCTGGCTTAGGCGCACACCTTATTAGTTCTAACAGGCTGGTTAGCATCGGGTCACCTCTGCGGCTCCGCTCCCCGCAGGGTCACCCGGCTCCAGGCAGCATTTGGGGAGGGGGAAGGGAGCCGAGATTTAGAGATTCTCTTCTCACCCGGCATTTTTAGCACTGGTTATTTTTATTTACACACCCTCCTCCTCGCCTTTTACGCTTTGCCTTTCTCTTGCCCCCTCTCCCACCCAAGACCTGTGTAAATCCTGGTGCTGGGCGGACCCCTCCCCACTGAGTGCAGATAAAGGGACATCTCAGAATGGGGTGTTCCTCTGCTTCTCTTCAGAAGGGAAATAATTCAAATTAATCAGCCTGGGTGTGTGTATGGACAAATAACAACATCCATAAGCCATTGTTGATGAAAGCAAGACCAAGGTGGTTGCACTCTCAATTAAACATGATGGTAATGTGCCCAAAATGAACATGTGTGTTTCCGTGTGTGAGGGGGCGATGCTAAACCCCTCCCTCACCTTTTAGGGGCCATAGGAATTGTCTGTAGGATGTTTTTTTAAAGCTAACCCAGGGATGTGTTAAAATGAATGTTCCTTTTTTTCCTAACTGGAACGTAGGAGAAGCTGCCCATTATGGAAATGCACCCGCGGTTGTGGCCCTCTCCCAGCCCCCTCCCCCACCCGCCAGTTCCCATCCAAAAATGAATGCAAAGAAATACTATTAGGCTGTCTGGTTATGTATTTTTTATGAGGCCATACAAGACACTGCCTGACCTCGTCCAGCTCGTGTTATAACCACATTGAAGATGCTTTTCATTTGGGTTCTGCTTTTCAGCCTGGGTGACCTCTATTAAATAAAAAAAAAAAAGAAAAAAATGGCCTAATATGTGACCCCTGGGACGAGTCGCTTCAAGGATTACATTTAATTCATATGATAATATTGAAATATAATGTTTCTGTGTCTAATGTTTTGGATGTTTTTCTTTCTTCTTTATTTCAGGGACCCTTTGAGTCTTGTCAAAGATTTTTTTTTCTTTTTTTTTTTAGGGAGGGGAGGACAAGTAACTTATTCTTGGGGGGCAGATTCTTAAAAATCACGTTTTGTCCCTAGGAAAGCCGGCAGGAACACAGCAGCCTGTTCTCCCTCTTGCTTTGAAGGAGAAGAGGAGAAACAAAGGCAGGGAAATTATTTTTTATAAGAAAGCTTGTCTGGCTCGTCAAAATCCAGCCCCACGCTTTGTTTTGGCGTTTGCTTACCCACTTGATAAGGAGTGACCTGCTTTCCTGGACGGGGGGGCTCAGGCAGACCCCCCTCTACCTCCTTCCTTGCCTCCAGCTCCCATTGTCTGCCTTGGCCCCGCCGCTCCCTCGCTCCCCACGCACACGGAGGGACCGCCCGGACCCACCGCTCGGCTCCCCGTGATGGAGCATCCCAGCATTTCTGAGAGACAACACATATTTCAGGGCTTTATAACTTCTCCATAAAAGTGTATTCCGGGATGAAACACGACTCGCGACGGTTCAGCTTAGGAGCAAATTTGCTTTTGCCAATTGCAAAAATAAATTTGACCCTTCCTAAATATTACGCGTGCGAAAAACATTTAATAAAGTACATTTTTTCCCCCGGTCCTCGTGCTAAAATCACGTTGCGAGGTGTATGGGGGAATTCAACCATCAGTCAGCAGTCGGAGCCGAGACCTTGCACTGGGAAGCAACGAAGCCCTTAATCATTCCCAGTAATGACATGTTTGGAAAAAAGTGCCACATGTGTGCACCGTGTATTTTCAGCAAACATCTAATGCGAGGGTGTGAAGCAGTGGCTGCGGTGCAGGGTGTGCTTGTGCAAGGGCTTCCCTCCTCCTCCTCCTCCTTCTCCTCCTCAGAGCAGGCTGCTCCAGCCTGGCTGTGCTGCCCCGCTCACAAAAGCCGTGTCCTTGGAACAATAGGCCTGTGCTCCTGGAGCCCTGTCCCGGCACACTGCAGTGCCGTTTCCGTGACGTTGGCAAGGGGATACACAACCCTGATTATTTATTTTTTTTCCTTTTTCCCCACTGTGACTGGAGCTGTGAAATAGTAACGTTAATTTGTGCAAAAAATACCCCTCGAATACCACTCGTGTTGCAATGAACTAGTCCGGGTCGGTGCCGTGTGGTTATGGCTGACCCTTGGTCCCCGGTGTCGCGGCGCTCTCGGCGCGCCCCATAAAACCTCGTGCTGCTGGGCTGGGGACACTGGGGGCAGGTGAGGGCTGAGCACTGGGGACACTCGGAGCAGGTGAGGGCTCAGAACTCCCAGCCCCATTGCGTTTATTCGTGTCACAGGCTGAACCTCGACAGTTTTTGGCAAAAACCTAATTAGCGCCGGGTCCGGCGCCCGCCTTACGTGTATGTGTGCACGACGTTTTGTGTAGGATATTAAAAAAATATCCAGGCTTTGGGTTGCCTTTTGTAAGGCATGGAGCTGTGACCCTCCCTCCGCTGCTCCCTCCCCCCGGAGCCCCAGACTTCGCCGTGCCCTGGCTGCGAGCTTACATGGAGTTGTCTTTTTTATTTTTTTTATAAACCCAGTCACAACACGGGAAGAGGAGGAGGAGGAGGAGGAAGAGAGAGAAAGACAGAACTAAAAACCCTTGAAGGATGGCTCTCCAAAATTCCTGGCGGAACCACGGGGAATCCCTGGGAGCGCGGGAGCAGAGGTAAG